>NC_091483.1:19093986-19313986 GCF_947461875.1 Haliaeetus albicilla | reverse complement strand
TTCGGAATAATTTCTTGCTAAAAGCCCATGCGCCAAGAAATGCCTCTCAGCCCAGCTGTTTTGTGGATCCACAAAAGTAGAAGCTCTTGGGCAACAACTGTAAACATGTTATTTATAGTCAGAAACAACCTCGCATAGTTTTCCTTATGGCACAGTATGGGACCTATGGAAACAGCAGCTTCCTGAAAAAGGAAAATGCTTTTAAAAACATACAGAAACATATAAGAAACAAATGGGTTCCCAGACAGTTCTAAGTTCCAGCTGTCTTCCTTGTTTGTTCCTGTGCTTGGACTAGGACTCTCTATAGCATACATGTCATTGGGAGGGATTCACCTCTGCAAAATTCAGATGTTTGTGCAACTCCCACTTGTCCAGGTGCCTTTTAGAGTCAATGAAGAGACACTTCCATACAGTGATTTGTCTGAAACATTTTAAGTGACTGACTTCAGTTCCCCCCAGCCAGTCACTGGTAGCAGGTACTCACTCAAAGGCCAGCTGAGAAGAATTTGATCATTTTTGTCTGAGCAGAGCTCCGGCAGGCCCTGAGGACACCTGGAGCCTTAACTGCCCCAAGCAGGCTCACCTGCCCTGGCCCCATACTTCCTGCCCTTGGGTTTGGGACTCCTATTTAAGCTCAAGTCAGGTGATGTGACCGTTTTCTGATGTGTCTTGCATTCCTTACTTGAGTGCCTTGTTGGTGAAGCTTTTTTGAAGATCTCTGGGCTGTGGCTGACCTTAACTGCTGTCACCAACCTGCTCTGCTCTCTTCTTTTGAGTGCTGTTGTCTTCTCTGACTCCTGGATTGCTTGACCCTGGGGTGTATGCAGTCTTGCTCCTGCTGCTCTAACAGGTACTGCTAAATATGTTGCTAATATAATTTTCTGTTGAGTTAATAAGAGTTAAAAATGTTTAGGATCTCATGGACAATGTTTGGCATTGCTGAATTTCTAGAGCTTTTATGTTTTATTTAGGCTTGAGAAAAGAGGCAAATGTAAATAGCATTCAAAACATCTGAGGAATTATTACACAAAGATTGTGCAGCCGCAGCTTTAGTTCAAGTGTCTCTGCTAGTTAATATATAATTATACTGAGCTTTTTCAGTCATGCAGAGCAATGCTGGCACAGTTATCCTGTTGTGAAGTTGCTGTAGGTTCCTTAGACCCATGACTGCAACTCCTTTTCTCTATTGAAACTGCTAACAGAGCTTCAGGTGGTGATACAGATGCCATTTATTTATCCACAAAGTAGATGAACATTTTTGTTCATGTGATACTTCTGATCAGTTTCTAAATGGCTTTATCATGCTGTGTGTGGTAATAGAAAGACTTCTTATTGCCTGAATTCAGTTTGACTCAGTATAGCCTACATGTTTCATCACACCAGCACGTAGTCTTCATGCCCAAGGGGAGCTGTGAGTAAGATCTCCCTTGCTTGCGCAGTGTGTCATCTCCCAGGGAGCTCCACCTCTTGGGAAGGTGAGCTGGAAAATGCTGTCATTCATTGTCTTCATTATGTTTAATCTCCAGCACAGTTTATGACTGTCCTAGGGGTATTTTGCTTTGTCCAAGTTTGTGTTGCAAATGATAGAGCCTTCCTCAGGTTTTATTAACTAGAGGTTATTTCTCTGGCAGAGTTTCTGACTGAAAGAGCACCTGAATGTCTGTCCTGATGGCAGCCTGAAAAGTGCCCTGGGCACTGACTGTGTGTGCACTCACCATTGGAGAGCCAGAGTCTACCTGACTGCTCCGTGCTCCAGGCTCTGTCCTGCAAAGCACCAGTCTTTACTTGTTACCTGCTGCTCAGCTAGTGAGGACTATGACCAAGACTTCCTCAGACTGAAATATCTGATGAAAGCTGTGTGCTAATAAACAGTACTCGTTCTTAAGGCATTCTTAAAGCATCCTGTGTGGATTGCTTGGCTATTTCATAAAGTAAATATTTTCAGTGTTTTCCTATGATCTTACCTATTTGATCAGGTTATGGTTATTTACCTTGTAAATAAAATCTAATGGCAATGGTCTGCTTATTGATTTGTAGGTGCAGCTTGATATTTTGTGTATTTGAATATCCTAAGAGGCATTTCTCTCTAAGAACAGGGATGCACACACCCATGACGCAAACAGGCAAGTAGGCCCGTGCGTCAGCCTTCTTGGCCATGAGGGCTGTGACTCTTCCAAGTAACAGAAAGAGCAGTCAGTTTTAGTATTACAACATAGAGCCGTAGAAGCCATCCACTCCGTTAAATAAACAATCTCCCTGTTGGGAAAATGCCTGGGTGGGGGTTTTTTTGGTTGTGGGTTTTGGGGGGGTGGTTGGGTGGTGTTGTGGTTTAATGCCAGCTGCAGCTAAGCACTACACAGCCACTTGCATACTCCCTGCACCCCCCACCCCCCCCAGTGGGATGGGGGAGAGAAGTAAAAAAAAAAAAAAAAAAAAAGTAGAACTCGTGGGTTGAGATAAAGACAGTTTAATAGGACAGAAAAGGAAGGGAAAAGAATAATAATAGAATATACAAAACAAGTGATGCACAATAGAATTGCTCACCGCCTGCTAACCAGTGCCCAGCCAATCCCTGAGCCACGGTGCCTGTCAGCCAACTCTCCCCAGTTTATATACTGGGCATGATGTAGTACGGTATGGCATACCCCTTTGGCTTGTTTGGGTCAGCTGTCCTTGCTGTGTCCCCTCCCAGTTTCTTGTGCACCCCCAGCCTCCACTGGCATGACAGTACGAGAAGCTGAAAAGTGCTTGACTTAGTTGTTGCTGAGCAGTGCTTACACTAAAACATCAGTAAGTTATCAATATTGTTCTCATCCTAAATCCAAAACACAACAGTATACCCGCTACTAGGAAGGAAATGAACTTTACTCCAGCCAAAATCAGGATGAGGGGGTTCGGTGGGTGTATTTTTTGGGGGGTGGGGAGGGTTGAGGTGGGGGCGTGTGGTTTGGTTTTTTTTTTATGTCCTGTAGTGTTGACTTTCTCCCCCTGCTTAGGAAGATCACAAATACTTATGCATAGTGGGACCTTGCATAGGCAGAAAGTGTGTTATACAGAGAAATTGTATCTATGATTTTGTTGCTTATACTGCTGGTTATTTTGGATGAGTTTAATAGAGTATTAGGTAGGGTCTTTTCATAGTTCAGTTACAACTTCAGGTCTGATTTTGATCTTTTTTTTTTTTAAGTCCAAATGTTGCCAATTATTGGTGTCCCATTGCAAATTTTCTAATGCTGGATGTGTTCCATAATGCTTGAAGTAAAAAAGTGGATTTGAAGAGCAGTGTTAAACTCAGATTTCACTTTTCAGAAAGTGATAACCATGTGAATTTTGAGGAAAAGCTTCAAAGTTAAGTAATTGGGGTTTTTTCCAGGACTTGAAAAATAGAAGAGAAGGGAGATAAACTGCTTTTCTTCTGTTCTAAACCCTCACGCTTCTTTTTGGATAGACATTTTTTTGAATGTTGCAGTTGAGTAATATTGAGAGCAATCTGAGACTGAATTATTAACTCTCATCTTCGAGTGACTTACTGGGAATCAAATGGATTACCTCCTGTGGAATGGCTCGTGAACCAATGGGGTTTACGGCAGAGCTTACCTCCCCTTCAAATTCACTTGGTTTTTTTGGCTAACTTATGCTTATGTAGAGATTTTGGTTGACATACTTAAGATGCTGAAATGAATTTTCCGAGTGAGCCATAACATGCTGGTTTTGCTCTTGCTGAATGCATGTCCTAGACATTTCAAGGGGTGTTTAAGAGTTATTAAGATATTAGACTGGTACAGTTTTTGGACAAAGTAGAAAAGAAACTTCTCAAACTGTATGTTAGAGAAATTAGTTTATCTGTTGGTAAATACAATGGCTGTGGCATCTTCTTTGGAAAAAGATGAATACGATTGCGCACACAGGGGATATCACTAGAAAGCAACTATGCCAAGTGTCATAGAATTAACTCCTGTACTCGGTGCCAGTAACACTTTGCCATGGAGTGTTTTGCATCCTTCACTCTCCCTAAACTCACACAAGTTAAATTGCTGTATGTTGTTGTCCTGGTTTCAGCTGGGATAGAGTTAATTGTCTTCCTAGTAGCTGGTATAGTGCTATGTTTTTGAGTTTGGTATGAGAAGAATGTTGATAACACTGATGTTTTCAGTTGTTGCTAAGTAGTGTTTATACTAAGCCAAGTTTTTTTCAGCTTCTCATGCCCAGCCAGCAAGAAGGCTGGAGGGGCACAAGAAGTTGGGAGGGGACACAAACAGGGCAGCTGACCCAAAGTGGCATTCCATACCTTGTGCTGTCACATCTAGTATAGAAACTGGGGGGAGTGGGGGTGGGGGGATCACCGCTCGGGGACTAATGCGGTGTTGGTCGGCGGGTGGTGAGCAATTGCATTGTGCATCACTTGCATATTCCAATCCTTTTATTATTACTATTGTCATTTTATTAGTGTTACCATTATTATTGTTAGTTTCTTCTTTTCTGTTCTATTAAACCATTCTTATCTCAACCCATGAGTTTTACCTTTTTTTTTTTCTTTTTTTTTCTGATTTCCTCCCCCGTCCCACTGGGGGGGCGGGAAGTGAGTGAGCGGCTGCGTGGTGCTTAGTTGCTGGCTGGGGTTAAACCACAACAGTTGTGTGGATCTCAAACCCAGTCCACTCTGACAGCGATGTAATGTGCTTCTCGTGTCTATGTCTGAATAACTAACACACTTGTTCTTTAATGTATAAGACAAGGTTACCTGACCATCCAAGGGTATTTTTAATGCTTGCTAACTTTATAAAGCAGTTTAAATATTTAGTGAGGAGTCATTTGAGGCAGTAATAGCAAATAAAAAAATTGTTACTGATCATAGGTTAAGATGTTAGGGAAACTTAATGATCCGCTCAATGAGAAGAATTTAACTCACCGGTGGGATGGTTGCTCTCCAAGGGGAGATGTGCCATCCTAATGCAGAAGGTGCATGAGCAGTGTGATTTGTGGAAACCCTGTGGATTCTTTTGTGCTTTTTGATTCTTAACTATCCTTTCCACCCCTGCTCTCTGGATGCAGTGTATCTCGATTCTTGCTTAGCACTGGTGAAATAAAGATTCATTACTGCTGAGCTGACCCCTTTCTACAATATCCTCTTCATCAACAAAGTAGTGCCCTAAGCCTGGGTTCACTGACTGCAACCGTATTTATAATGAAGACACACTGAATAATTGTATATTTACCAAGTTCCATTTAACCTCAAGGTTTGAGACTTTCATCCTCGCAACTTGACTGATTTTTCTCTGCAAAGTGAAAAATCATGTGCTTTTGCTACTCCTGTAGTGTTTCAGCAATGTAACTGTTCCCTTGCTGAGACCTGTTGTCTAAAACTAACAGCCATTAGGAAGGAGGGTCAGTTCATGGAGGCTTTTTTCCAGTGTATTTTGTGCTGACAATAAATGCGTTTATGCAAAGAATAGAACAAGCGCATATACATTTTCTTACATGCCTCAGAGGGGCACCCTTTCATAGTGTATATATTACTAGGCTGTTTTGTAGGGTCAATGGAAAGGCAGAAGACTTTTCCAGATAATGTTTTGTATCCAGATAGGTTCTTCAAGCTGGGCTTTTTTGCCCTTTCAGTTAGGGAATGGACATTAAATGTTTGCATAGCGACTGGAGCATCTTAAATCTATAGTGTTTTGCTCCTTAAATGGGGGCTGTATTAGACCAGATTCTTGGACAGCTGAGACACTGAGTTTGTTAGTGTTTAATACTGGCAAGGTCCTTATTTTAACAGAGATGCAAGGAAAAAAGAGCTACTTCTGCAGGTGTTGACCCCTCTAATGCTCTGTTCTGAAAATAGGTCTTATCCTCCCTTCTGAGAAACAGAGGAAATAATAAGGTGGTGGAAACCAATGCAGTCCCTTACCTCTGCTCCAAAGAGAAGGTGGGAAGGCCAAGGAAGCTTTAAGGAAGTTGTATAAATTGACTAAAACCAGCAGAGTAAGAGGCTGCTTAGATTTACAGATTAATTTCTTCTAAGAGTTTGGGATTGTCTCAAACTTGCAAAAGGTTTTTGCTTCCCTATGTGTGTTGCATATTTCTGGCCATTCTTGAGCCTTGTGCATCTGTATTCTCTTCCAGCTCCCAAGCATCCTGGCTCTTTCTTCTTCTCTCCTTTGCTTCATTAGTATGCTTTTCCATTGCCACTGCTTCAGGTAGAGGGAAGCTGAATGAACTTTACTCCTAATATTTCTGCCTTTAAAGATCCATTAATCCTGGCATAGCTTTCCAAAGTAGGTGGTAACACTGACGTTTCTCTCCCAGCCTTCGCTCAGTAAGAAGCTAATAACTGAGACAACTTGAGGACTAACAAGCTTATTTTTTAACTTCAGACCACTGGAAATGAGCCTGATGCTTATCAATATTTTTATTTACAATGATCAGCTGCATCATCCTTGAATGTATTTGTCTTCGGAAAGCAAAAAGTTGTCTCCTGGGCAGTGCGTATAGGTTTTGACCCTACTAGGCTACAGGTTAACTGAACAAAACCTAATAGCTTCTCCCACTGGTCAGGAGATCCCACTCTATAAACACAGACACAATGAACACAAAGCAGCACTGTGTGTGTAGCTATGCTCTGTTTCTGCTTCTTAAAGCAACAGCAAAAGAACTTGTCCCAAATGATGAAACTAATTTTACTGAGCTCTACTTAAAGTGAGGTCCTTATCTCACTCCCTAGTAAATAGGTTGCCATTGGTTATGTGAGTAGGAGCGTTCTCAATGATATTCAGTGTGATTCCATGCCCCCCTGCCTTTAATTCATTCACTGAAGCCACAATTCAGTATTTCTGATGTCAGACTTAATTCCCATAGAGGCCATTGTGGCCTCAAAAGCATTGAACTGTGGCCTCACTGAATGAATCAGGCAGGAGAAATGGGGATAATCATCAAGGAGGAAAGTGTATATT
Organism: Haliaeetus albicilla; assembly: GCF_947461875.1. Lineage (NCBI taxonomy): Eukaryota > Metazoa > Chordata > Aves > Accipitriformes > Accipitridae > Haliaeetus > Haliaeetus albicilla. The sequence goes on along the minus strand of NC_091483.1, from coordinate 19,307,039 downwards.
TATACATGGATTGTTGTAATTGATAATAGCTGAAAGGCAAATGCAGGAGAAATACATAAGGGTTTTAATGAGGATTTTGAGAAGCAGTTCTCTAACCACACTGCAGGAGTAATTACTCATCAGAGCTATAACTCGGGGATTATCGTAATGTGGTTTTGTGAAAGTGAACAAGAACTCTTTAAAAAAACCTCACCCCTTTAATCAGTGTTTCCCTTTGACAGCAGGTGCTTTAGCCCAGCCAAGACATTTTTACTATGAAGTCAGTTCAGCATCAGAGATCTAAATGATGCATAGGATTTCATGGCTAGCTCTGTGGTTTAAATGTTATGACTGATCAGGGCAGAAGAAATGCCTTTTCATTTCACTGTGATAGTACAGGAAAGTCTCATGTTGTGTGGAAAGAAACTACCATTTTTTTCTATACCCTTTCTTCTTCACCACACATCTAAAGCTTTTCCTCCTACTGTTAAAACAGTTCAGTCTAAACAATAAAACACCATAGGCAGGCTGTACAAAGATCAGTCCAGTTCCCATGTTTATTAGCCTGAGAGATCTGGGTTTTAATAATGGCCAAAAGACAGGCTCTCCTTGCAGAGAAGGGGGGCAGCAGCAGCCTTCAACCTTCAGGGGTCTGCCTACTCTAACAAATATCGCAGTGGTGGTATCAAGCTGTGTGGTTTAAAACTTCGCCTTTCTTCTTGGACTGGCTGAAAGGACCAGATGGCAGAAGTGTTTCTTTTCACATAAACTAGGTCTCAAACCAAGCTAAAGCTTGGGCCTTAGACTGCAGGGCATCATGCCCTCTGGGCATGCAGAGGGGATGTGGCCAAACCTTTAAGTACCCAAGGAGTGTTATGAACATCTAGGACAAGGGACAACTCTCTATGTGCTCTTGAGAAATAATAAGACTAAATAGAAAGAGGGAAAATTTGAGTTGCTTACCTGGCACGAAACATTCCTGTATGATATGTTAGATGAGAAGCTGTCTCCTTAGTGATGTAGCTCATTATTTTCCCTACTGTGTAGATACGCTGTTCCGGCTGGTATAGGGTTAGTCTATGATAGAGGCCAGTAGAGCAATCGGATTACCATGGGGCTTGATACTTTTTTTTTTCATCTTTTATTTCTGTAACTTCTAATAGGAATGCATGTGGTAGAATGTTGTTTATGTGTGGGGCCTACAGTAAGAGGGGTGTTTGTTTGAATTAGTCAAAGCAGGAAAGATTCATGTTTAAAATCAAACATCTGGGTATGACCAAGATGACATTTCTTAACAGAAGATTCAGTGTTAAAGGTATATATTTATAAATACTGGGGAAAATGGGACATGTGTAATATCTAGCTCTACTGGATATTTATGAAGTGTCATGGTTTTATTTGGACAGGGGTTTGGTAATTATCAACACTAGGGCTATTTATTAAGTTTGAAAGTAAATCAATAACAAATTGGAATTCCATTTATTTTGTGACCACTTTGCTGCTGCCTAACATGCCAACAAGGTGTAGCAGAACACACCTACAGGACTGTCACACGTACCAGATATGAGGAGAGACACGTGTATGTACACTTTCCACTGTTAGTTGCTTTCATAAAATAGACTGTGTTATAGTAAGGAATTTTCAGAGCAGAATGAGGAGGAAACTCCCAAGGTAAAGGAAAATCCAGTGCAAGGTATAGGGTTCAGCTTATAGATGCCAATGCTAATGGAAGCTCTGTGGTAAGGTGCTTGTGTATTGCGTGTTAGTTTTGTTCAAAATTCCTTGAAGCTTTTGCACGTGCCATTTCTTCTCATCGTTTTGTTATTTTTGAAAGCTGCTAAATATGCAGAGGGCTACCCCAAACCAAGAAAAGCATTCTGCTCTTGAATTGCTGTCAATGATCATGATAGAAATAAAAAGCACAACATAAAAAATTACACCAAAACCTGAAACCTGTGTTTTTACTGGCAACACCAGTTAAATTTCTGGTGATAGAGGTGGAACAAAGAAAGTCATTAGACAAGATGACCCTCTGAGGGCAGTTCTTGCTTGGGCACATTGTGCTTCTGTGAGAATGGCTTGTCCCCTGGTAGCATGTATAAGTTTTGTGGGACATTAATACTATTGTGCTCAGTATAGATATATCTTTCTGTTCCTTTAGTTTTGCACAGTATCGCCATGATGCTGTGGTGGGCAAGAGTTGACATTGTGGTTCCCCTAGAGGTGGGAGCATGATCTTATCCCATCCTAGGGACTTGGCTTCACCTGAGCTCATGGAACACGCGCTGTGCTTGTGAATGCATAAGAATTAACACCCCTTGTTACATACTGAAACAGGGAAAGAAAATAAAGCTGCATTGCGCAGCTTGCAAACCATTTTGGTTTTTGTGGCAACAGTATGAATGAAGGTCTCGTGGGCACTGGAAGGATTTAGGATTCAGCAACTGAAACCTACCTTTGGGCCGCTGCCTGAAGGAATTGAGCCAAAATCTGAGATCCTGATCTCTACTGATACCAGCGTAGCATTCAAACGCAAATCCATTGGTGCAGATCCATGTCTGTGTGAGGATCCATGTCTGTGTGAGTGTGCACTAAGGAAGGTAAGAAATATTTCATAGTCTTAATAATATTACTCTAATTAAAAACAAAACAGAGGGAAAGAGTCCAGACAGAGAAAAGACTAATTGCCTGGAAGCTGTTAAGAAAGCATAATGATCCTGAAACAATCAATCTGCAAGAATTACTGGTTTTTAGATTTTCCTAAAGGTCCTTCAACCTTTGATCATACCTACTGCTGGTCGGCAGGTGGAACACAGTGTGCTTTATATGTGAGTTTTCTGGTCTGACACTGTCATTGCGAACTAGGAGCTAACCAGATGAGTCATATTTTGTTGCACTGAGCTGTTTAAGGAGAGGTCTGGTATGCCACGTGTAGACCACTGCTAAGGTGACAATTCAACATGAAAAAGGTGGTCCTGCCTTCTGCTTTGAGAACTTATTGCTTAGGAAGTGGAAGCTGTGGCTGATGTCAGCGGTGTGGTGACCCTTGTGCCTGATGGTCTGTCAGTGATACTGGATGAAGGGATCCAGATGTTACTAGCTAGATGTGGCTATTCTGTGGAAATGTATATGGCAGTGATGTACAGAGTCAGGTTCAGATGGTGTATGTATTCAGGTGCAATCTGAATCTCATTAGTTAAACAGTGATGTTACCCATGTTATTAATTTAATCTAAGTGGCTTTCTAACTGTACCGTGATCACGAAGTGGCATAGGGTTTAAATATATCTAGAATAATATTATTGGCTATGTGGAACAGCATATCTGATTTCCAGTGGAGAAGAAAATTCAGTACTGTAACTTGGTGCTGCAGTGAGAACTGCCTTCAGGACTGATGCCGCCGTGTTTAATGACTTTTCGCTGTGCTTAGGGAGGCAGGCTTGGCTGAATCTTTACCTGGATGTAGAAAATGGCTGGGGGGGAGTTGTCAGGAAAGCAAACTAGCAACCTGTTACCAATGGATTTGTCTTTTGTGGCTGAGGCGCTGGCAAACTCTCTTGTGCCCAAGAATTGATCTGATGGTTATGTACCTCTTAAAAGCTGTGAACTTTATTTGACAGAGGATGCTGTCAGTCAAGTAAACAACATACTTGCGTAACCTTAGTCTTGCCTGGTAAGGATTCTGTAGTAAGGCATTGTATCAAAGCACTCTCCTAGCTGTAAATGCGTTGCCTTAAGCATTGCCTGGTGAGCAGGAGGGTGACAGGGTCTAACGTTACCTGAGGAATAAGCTGATGTTTCTCGGCCAATGATTGCAAAGGCTTTAATGGGAATGTTGGCTCATTGAGAAGTATGTGACCAGGCGCTTTGCCATGAGAGCTGTGATGAGGTGCTCTGTTAGCCTCACCTTTTTGCAAACTGGAGTTGTATTTGTTAGAGGAGGAATGGGTAAAGGGTTCCCTTCTCTGCCACAGTTGCCGTGTCGGAAGAGTACAGCAGATAGTGAAATATGAAAATACAAATAGCTTGGAGCCAACAAACCATTTAGTTGAAAATGAATGAAAAATAAATATTCTCCTGTAGAGCAAGCAGGATATATTCTGGACCTGTCTTTCCTGTGACCTACAGGATTTTAAGAGAAGAGCTTCAGAATTTTATTGGCATTGCCACTATTAGACCAACTTTTCTCTCCCTTCTCCCCAGACTGGGGTCAGCGTTAAAGAGAGCATTAAGTGAATGGCTAATGGAATTAAGGGTATAATAATAGAAGGATATAGTGAGACAATTGTATTAACAAGAAATAAATCATGTTGAGTGTAAGGTAAGTGTTTTTTAATTGATTGATGGGAATGATGCTCTATAGGTTTTTTCGAGGACTAACAGCCACTTGCCTTCCCATCTACAGTAAAAAGCCAAAAGGGAAAAAGAGATAAGAAAATTATGCAGCGGGGAGATAAATTATTCAGAGAAGAAGGCCATTTTGTGCTGACATCACTAATGTGAAAAAGCATTAAATCTTTGACACTAGCTGCATTCCTCAGATGTTGTGGTGGCTGGAACAAGGTATTAGAGATTACAGCTAGAACACTACTTCAGCTTCCCTGGATGCCTTAAGTGGCTTTCCAAGGTGATCTAGCAAGTAAAGACTCAGCAAGGGCTGTGGGTACCAAGCTGCTCTGACTTTTTTTTTTATTTATATTATTCTAGTGACATCACGTCTAGTGAAAACAGCTCCGATGTTCTATGTAGTATGGCATTGTTGCCGAAATCCGGAATAAAACTCCTTAACAGCAATGAGAAGTTAAGAAGCAGGCACTCCTTTATTGCAGCACTGGGCACACGGGGGATCACTCCACCTATCGTGTGCACCTGGCTAGTCTAACTGTGCAGGTTAAATACACACCTGTTATACATATTCACTAAATTTCTGGAAAATGTTATACATAATCATTAGCTTTCCGATAAATCATTAGCATATGTAAATGTCTCTTCACGCAAGTGCCGTGAAGGTCTCTGGTGGTCTCCAGAAGCCCTCTGGTGGTCTTCTATAGTCTTCCTCACTTGTCCGCTTCTTGACCTCTCTTAGGTGATTCTGCACAGTACTATTCTCACCATCATCTATATTAGTTTACATAAAAATGCACACTATGCCTATTCTTAAATATAACCTTTCTAATAATTGGTCCTTCAGGCACACCATCTTATTAATATTCTTATGTTAAAGCAATCATTGGTTAATCTCACTTAACTCTACTGATTGGAATCCTTGATAATTAGATCAAGGTGGGAAGAAGGGTAAGGGGTTTCCAAGCAGCAAACTAGTGTCCATAGCGGTTTCCTTAGTTTCCTAAAACAAACACTACAAACCAACAAATCTTTGTCAAAGTTTCTGTGGTTAACTGATTTTAGACAATACTTGAATTCTTATAGTTACACATAGTACATTTTCTAAAGTTCCTAAGTTCCTATGACTACATTTCAAACTTAACACTCCCTTACCTATGCTTCACAACTTTCTACTTCTTAATCAAACCAAACTCTTTTATATAATTAGATTTTAATTTCTTTATCAAAATATTTGCAACAGCATGGAGATACAGGCGGTGTACGTAGAGGTTAATGAAAGCTGGTGGCTATTTTGGGTGTGGAGCTTAAATCTTGTGTGAACGTAACTCCACTGAAAAAAAGGGGAGATGGGAATGTTAAGTATGAACTGAAGCTTTTAGGGCCGGATCTGCATGCTCTATAAATTATCTGTTTTTTACAAACAGAAGCATGGTGCCAAGTTTTCACCTTTTCAGGACCTGGCTTTTTTCAGTCAGGGGTGCAAAAATTAAGATACAATTGAAATAGAAACTTTGTGAAAAGGCAGTTAAAGGTATCTTCCAAAGGTCTAGAGAGTATGTGAGTAAAATCAAAGCAATGTGAAGGGAGAGAGGTCATTTCATGGCTTTTTTTAGTTGAGAGCTTTTAAGCACTGCAATTAAAGTGCCTTTCATTGTCAATAATTCACCAGGACCCTCTGTGTGATGCAAGACCTTAAACCTAACCTCGTTTGATTCCTCAAGACTTTAAACGACTGTCCCCCCAACAATTCCCGCATCTATTCTGTGCCCGTGTTGCTTTTCCTGAGGGCAGAGTTGCTGCTGGCAGTCTGCACTAGCGGAGATGCCTATGTGGAGGCATATCTCCGCTGGTGGGCAGCGTGGGGAGACCACTTCAGCAGCCTCGTTGCTTATGTGGTGTGCTCTTGTACTTCTCCATCAGAGAGGCTGTAGTGGCAGAGAAAGCCACTGCATGCAGCAGCACTCACTTCAGTAGAAAGAAAGAATTTAATAGGCTTTGAGGAAGATTTTGAACCCCTGATGCTGTGGAAACAATAGGAAACTGATGCGAGGGCATGAGTCACTGAATTTAGGCTCCCTGTATTTTCACAGAGAGGCTTAGGGAGGTGTGGTGACCCATTGAACCTTTCAGGAATGGTCAGCATAAGAGGTTTTTTTACTTCCAATAGAGTAACCCTTGCCTTCTTACACCACTAAGACCACAGATTTCACATACAACCCTTTAGTGACTGTTAACAATTGGGTTAATGGGTCCCTTAGAGTTCAAAACTCTGGATCAATCTTACCAGGCAACTTGAATGTAACTGTAGTGTTGCTGTTTGCAGCTGACCTGAATTACATATGAACACACACTGTTTTTCAAATGAAGGAACAGGCTTGTGTAGTTTTCTGATGTGTTTGTGTAGCTCTTCAATAAAGCAAAACAAAAATGTTTCCTAACAATGTCAGGTCCTAACAGTCAGCTTAGTAAAATGCAATAAAAATAAAATTGAGAGCTTTAATTAATACCTTTTTGAAAGGAAGTATCTTGTTCTATAGGTAATTTCCCAGCAAAATACACAAAACTTGCTAAGTAAGCAGCTTTGGATATCACCGTTGAGGGATCGGCTGTGGTGTTGCTGTCCTGCAGCTTCAGAACTCTCTAAATGCTTGTCTTTGCATTAGTGGTGTCCTGTGGTCAGTCTGTCATTGACTTATCAGTAGCCGATTGCACCAATTTTTGACCATACCACGGTGTCATTTGCTGTAAATTAATTTACTTTTGCCATTAACTACAGACAGTATGCGGTCAATTCAATTTTGTCCATTAAAGACAATAACCCTAGCCAAGCTCTTTGATGCTATTCTTAGTTCATCCCTTGGGACTACTCTACTTACATCTCCAGAGGTACTGGTAAATTTATATTATCCTTCCTTGTCCAATATTTGTGATTTGTTGGCTTTGCTTTAATACATGGACAGTTAGGTCTAAATGCAAAGACTCTTGCACAGAGTAATCTCAGGGATGTGAAAGTTCTGAGAGGAGAAAGCAGAGTGCAATGAAAAAAAAAATTGCAGGGATATATCCTCTTGCATAAGAGAAGACTTAACTAAGCTGTATATAGAGAGTAGCAGACATGCAAAGGTGGCCTGGGACTCCTGTCTGTCCGTGTGCTGTGGAGTATTTTCTTTTCTAGCCCTCTGTAGGGTAAGTGCCTATGAGAGACTAAAAGAGTTAATGTCTCAAACGTTGTGGTGGGGCAAGTTCTGCTTAATGACTGACTCTATAACAACAAACTCTGCCTGGCAAGGAACCACAGGTGAAAAGAAGCCCATCAGCACCAGGAGCGGGAGGGTGCTCAGCTATGTGCTATTCTGATATGCTTAACAGGGCAATTCACCATGCAGGGAAGTGGAAGTTACTCCCCAAACGACCCCCAAGCCCAAAGGCTCACAAACCCCTCGTGACACCTATAATTAGGGGCCTAATGCCTGCCCGAAGGAGGGGCAAGGATGATAAAAGGACACAAACTGAAGTCCCTTGGGCATAAGCCCACTGAAACTGGACCCCTCAGCTAACTGAACCAACGCTGGACCCAGGACCGGTGAACTCTCTCTCTTCTCTCTCTCTTTCCATTTTCCTTTTCCATAATCCCTACACCTCATCCCTTAAGACATAAACCATTGACCAAGTTTGGGACTAAGAGCGGATCCAGCCGCCCCTAGGCTCCTCACTGAGAAGTCATCTAGAAAGTAAGGAGATCTACTCTGAAAGTCGTGACTCAACGGGAGGAATCTCCTTATTGTCTTCCCTGAACTGATTCCCAGATAAGCAAGGCCTGTAGTGTATGTTTTGTGATGCATGGTTAGCACATGTTACACAGTTGACTGACATGGTTTCATGCCAGTTTTTGTTGTGAGTGTACCAATTTTCGTGGTGAGCATGCCAATTCTTGTTGTGAGTGAATAAAAGTTGAGTTTTGTGATTTAAAGGATCCCTGGTGTCATTTCACCTTAATCCTGACCTGGGAATCAGCAAATCTGAGTTGTCGTCCTGAGAAATTGAGACGTGACAGTGCCCCAAAATCTACCCTGCTGTAAAAAGCAGATGTGATTGCATACAGCAAATATAATACTTGTTGTCTAGATTGGAGAGTGGTCATCTTTGTTTCCTTACCCGCAGGTTGACAGAGATGACTAATTTTACCACAAAATATGGTGGGGTCTCCTGGGTTGCTTGACACAGTCTTAGAATATCCCACAAGCTGTATGTGTAGTTAGATGCTCTACTGATAGGGGTCCTACTGCAAATAACTTTGTAAACCCCTGATTTAAAGGATACTTATTATCAAAGTAATACGAGGGGATTGAGAGATGCATGCAGTTTATGACTCTTCCATGGCTTTATTGCATATGGGAGAATCTTCTAACCTGTTTACTTCGGCTCCTTTTGCATGCAAAGATGGCTGGCAAAAAGGAGAAGGAAATAAAGGAAATTTCTTTGTATCCTGTCTGTCTTTACACATTTAGACTCAGGTTCTTGTATAAACCCTCATATCCAGGTTCCCTACAAGTTGTTTTCTTGCTCTCCTGTGACATGTTGAAAAAAGCTGCGCTACTGCTTGGGTCGAGCTAGAGATGCGAGTGTTACATAGCTTTATTGTGTTTGTCCCTGAGTTCTCTTGAATAGCCAAGTGTTTGGGGTTGGGTTTACGAAGCAGTGTCAGTGCCTCTTGTATATTAGCTGTTGATAGTGTGTATATATAGTAGGTACTTTTGGAAGTCATGTTTTCCACTAGTGATACAGAAAACTAGAAAATATATTGAATAGCACATAACTTCTTGTCGTAATAGGTTCACTTTTTCTTCCGCTTGTCCAGTTCAATGAAGAAATGGTTTTGCTTCAGACCTTTTTGTAACTGTGTTAGGTTTTTCTTTACAGGACCTTGTTACCTAAAATCTGGATCACACACTGGCTTGCTTATTGAAAGAACCTGATTAAGTGGAAGGCAGTAGTGACTTTACAGTCGGGCCTCTAAAAGGGAGGAGAATGCACACAGGATGACGTGGAAGTAGCATCTGTGCAGGACGCAGACAAACTCTGTTCCTCCAAGAGCACACATGTTCTGCTCTGTATGTGGTGTAGAAACACTTCTTGCAATATTTCACTGCTGTATTTTGGCTGTTTTTGTAGAATCAAAAGGTGGTATGAGATATTATGCATTGGTAGTGCTGTACACTTTTGGACAGACTGAACAGAAAGATCTTGCCTTCCAGTTGTGAGCCTGCAGCACTCAGAGGGGTGGAAGAAAGCATCATACTGCTGGGGAACATGGCAAAGTCTGAACTATCAATCTCTGAAAAACGGGAAAGCAAAACCGATTTATGTGATGCCTTGGCCAACAGGAGGAACAGAGGCTGCATGTTAATCAGAGAAACTTAAACAGGCAAGATACGATTGGAAAAATATCTCCATTTCTTTGGGTTAATGCAGTATGCTAGCCTTTCACCCCTTGAGACAGTAGGATCAATTCAGGTTTGGGTCACAAGCGGAAATGAGGTTAGCAAGCTCAGGCTAATCTCCAGTGGACATTTGTCTACATTATGAAGTCATTGTGTGATATGGTAGGAATAGCCAGCAGTGTTTTCAGGGAGACTGGGGGAGCTGGGACTGCTTCAGCAGTTGTACCCAGAAAAAACATTATCTTCATTCTGCTTAAAGCTGCTTCCCAGGTATTTTGTCTTGTTGCTGTCAAAACCCCCATACAAACACTTGAACTTATAGCAAGGCCTACTGTAGTGTTGTCCAAAACAAAACTTATCTTGAAATGACTGATATGGCTGAAATCTGACTTTTAATGTACGCACTCTGTTAAATGCTTAAGCAAGTGCTGGTGGAAGGCAATTCTGCCTCTCAAAATATTGTGACTTCTACCACTAATAGTACCTTTGAAGCATGGGGCTCTTTACAAATAGAAATGTGAAAACAATACTTTCTCCAGGGAACCAATACCTAGGGTATAAAACTGTAGTGGCAAGAGAGGAGTCATGATGTTAGGACTTGGCCATGTCATGGTGTTTAAGGGACATTGCTCTGAACTGTATCGGCTGCTGAGGCCAATGTTACCATTTGTGGAACTGCAAAAAAAGAATGGGCAGGAGCAAAATTAGGGTGTGAAATCAAGTTTTTATGCAGTGTTGTGGGACATCATTTGAATGGTTAATACTTTTCAGTGAGTAGGATGGCCAAAAGAAGAGACTGTGGGAGATAAGAGGATAAATAATAACTTTGAATTTTAAGGAGAGGAAATTGAGGTGTAAATGCTGCAAAAATGGGAAAGAGGTGGATCAGAAGATCACTAGGTGACAGTCTTTGAGTGATGGGTTGCAAAGGGGGTGGTTGTTGATGCTGGAGGGACTGAGACGGAAAAGAAATACCTTAATTTTGCATTCTAGCAATTGCCAATTCAGGATGGAAGTTGCAGGCAGCTAAAGTAAGCTTACAAGTTAGTAGCTTGCTCAGTCTCCTGGCATGGTTTTTGTTTCCTTAAAAGGTTAAAGCAAAATAATGTCAATGTTCCTGGCTCTCTTGCTCTTGGTTTGAAAGTGAACAAGTACAAAGTTGAAATGCAAGGGGGAGGGAAGAATAAGAATGTGAGTGTTGTGCAGAGTGGAAGCTGTTTAAATGTCTCTGGCTGTAATCTGCTCCATTTCCAAGCTTTAAATTCACCCATTCCTTAAATTAGCTACAAGAATTTTTCCTCCCACCTTGCCTCAAAACCCACCTGCTATTGTGTCTTTCCTGGGGCCTTTTTCTTTAACTACTTTGCAAAACCTTAGAAATAAGTTGTCCTCCCAGGCTAAAGAGCCATGGTGCCTTGAAAATGTGTTTGCTGCTGTGTTAAATTGCATAGTTCCTGCTCTTTTAATTTCTCCAGCATGAGGACTGAAGTGGGAGCGCAGTGGGCAGCCCAGCAGCAGGAGAGGATCAGACAGTGTATGGCGGCTGTGCCTGTTTTTCTGCTAATGGCTTGGGGATTTTAAACTCTACCAGCCAGCCCACGGTTGGGCCTTGCAGTCACGTAGCCAACTCACCATGGACTGACTCTGTAGGCACAATTGCCATGTGCAGCTAGCCAGCAGCTGTCTGGCCCCTAGGTGGGAGGTAAAATTAGGCTCAAAGTGGTTTTTCTGCAGTGTTTTGCACGCTATTAATTTGCAACAGTTTGGGTTTTTTTTCTTAATCTGAGAAACTTCCATTTGCTTTCAGACTGATAACAGTGATTACCTCAGAGTAGAGCAAAGACTGGATTCCCTGTGTTAAGCACTTAAGTGCCTGGAGCTTATTTGGGGAGTATTACTGCCAGTGGGTGCATGTGGCTCCTCTTGCTGGCAGGAGCCATGTCTTTGGTCAGTGTTTCTGAGCCCTGGCTTTGCAGCTTGACAGTGTTTGGTGTTATTAGCTTAATTGCAGTGTGTGGTCGGTATCAGGACTTCATTGTTTGATATTTGTGCACCCTGATGAGGAAGATACGCAGACTGCAGATTTAGGAAGATGAGCTGCAATTCATCACACTCCTTTCAGATGGTGAGTGGGATAGAAGTAATGGAGGTCTTGGAACCAGGGCATGCCCTGTGCAGCACAAAGGCATGCTCTTGGCTCCTGTTGGGTGCTCAAGGCCCCTCCATGCTGGCAAATTATGGAAAGCCATTGCTTTCTTCCACTGTTCTTTGCTCTCTTCCCGCTTTGATATAAGCATATATCCCACCAGCCTCACTGCAGACCTTAGTGAACAAGGCAATTGTCTGTAAACACTGGTTTAAAAGTAGTTATAGAGATTCTCTTAGATTGATCCAGTACATAGAATCAGTGTGAATCACAAACATCACATCTCTAAACCGGTGGGGCTATCCAACAGAAAGCAGTTAGTGGAAGGGATAGTTATAATTTAAATAAATTATTGTTACTGATTTGCATCTACAGGCTTTTGAATGGCCAAAATAGTATAAACCCCACTGATCTCTGACCCCAGGGAGAAAAGCCTGCTTCTCAAGACTTCTCTCCTATATACTGCAATAGCAGTAACTAATTTTCTAAATGCTAGATCACGAGCGTCATGAAAATTGTTGGTTGGCAAATGACTTCCAGTAAGTGCTTGTGTAAGATGTTTACTTGAAGGGTCTACATCTCACTCCTTGGTAGCCCATCCTATTAAATACAGAGTAACCAGTCCTGGTCCAGGAAATGACTAATCCAAACGCTACTAGAAGCTGAGAGACTGTTCCAGGGAGAAGCCCCCATACACTTACACTTTTCATTTTCTTCATGCTATTCCCTAGACATCTCCTATGGACTACTATGGAGACAGGATCCTGGGCTAGACAGACCTGGATCGGATGCAAAAATGCTGTTCTTACAGCCCCAGTGTATGTGCTATTTATACACTAGGCTGCTCGGAGAAGGCTTAACTGTGCAAACCCTGCCAGGTAACTCTCATAAAGTCTGCTGTAAACCAGTGAGGCTTTTGGTTATGGGGGCAGTGGTCTGATCACTGGAGGTCTTGCGGGCCATCTTCCCATGGTCAGCCCATGTACACGCACCAAAAGGAGCAGGGGAACACCAAAAGCTTTAAGCTGTGCCTTGGAAATGCAGGAGGCACAGTATTCCTTGGGGCCTGGGGGTGTCCAGCTAGAACAAGTTTGGGGCAGGCTTTGGACTGAAGCCTGCCATTTGAGTAGCCCTGTTAACCTTCCACGTGCTGCAGGAGCCCTTGCAAAGGCAGCAATGACAGTGTGAACCCTACACCTTAAAGTAAATGCTGGGGTCAGACACTTTCTGCTTAAAACAACAGTATTTGAACATTGAGCATTTGTCCAGAATTATGCCACAAGTAATGGTTTGGGATTTTTTGTGCTTTCTTCCTGATATAATTTTTTGGAAATTCGCATTGTAGATGTTGAGACTACAAAATGGCTTGAGTTTGTACATTACAATTAGTATGAGTTGGATAGTAATGACATGTCTAGTCTAATGGCCCTTCTGGTTTCCTCAGAGAAGGAGGTATTTGCATTGAAAAGGAGCAGAGTATTAATTGCATGGTTTGCTGTTCAAACTCAGAGCAGGCTTTCATCTAGACCACTGAGAAAGATAGGAGTCTACATCTATCTTCTCACTACACATTTATTTCTTTTTCACATATGTAGAGCCAAGAGCAAGAAAAAAATATTCTTTTAAAAGCTGTGAAGTGCCATATTATGAATGAAGTGTATGTTATGAAAAAATATGGATTGGAAAGTGACATCACTGAGCTGAAAGGAAAGGGCACCCTGCTGAAAGGGAGTTAGCAAGGGCATATCACAGATGCAATAACCAAATTAAAAGGCATTTAAACATATGTTGTCTCTCAAGCTGTCAGCAGAACTTCGTCCTTGCTGCCTTCTCCCTTAAATCATGTTGTGCTGTGGACTTGCGTGGAGATGCTGCTCTGTGTCCAAAGAGTTTCAGGTGCCATTTTCAGTAGCGGGAGGTGTCTAGCCATGCATGGAAGGCTGCACTCTAAGTGATGGTTGCAATTATGTGCTCTGGAGTGTTCAGTTGGATGCCAGGTTGGTGGGTGCTGCCGTACCACTGGGGACCTGTGGGCAGGTTCTGGGCTGGGTGTATCAGTTCTGACATTCAGTAGTTGTCTGCTTTTGCTGCAGCTCTTGCATGCCCTTGGATGAGTCAATTTACTGCTTGGTTTACTTTCTCTGCCTATAAAGCAGAAGTGATGGTATGTGGTCGATCCTATTGTCCTATACTCTCAGAATCCACTTCTGTAGGTGAGGGCCATGTAATTAAAAGATGAGATGAAAAGAGGATCTGTTCTCTAGGAAGTTACAAACCCGCCAAGAAAAACTCCTGAAGAGAATTTTTATCTTTTATGCTTGGACGCTGACCCAAAGCAAACCCTTACAGCTTTACCTGTAATTAATGGAAGGTCAGTTTAGACTTTGTCCTAACAGTATTTGGATACCAGAGAGAAAAGGAGAAACTCCTAGTCCAGTTGTACAAATATTGCAGCCTGGATTCTGCTGATTCTCTTTTATATGTTGGCAGTGTTTTACCTGAAATACTGGGATGCTGGCCACAGACTCCCTGGTAATACTCCCTGTTCCTTGGAAGCCAGCAGGTGAAAATTCAGGGAGCACGACTGCAGTATATCGAGGGAAATTCTAATAGTCTTTCAGTAAAATCAATGGACTGCAAAAAGTGAGAAGAATATTTTCGTTTTTTCCTGATTTTTTGCGGGTCCCTGTTGAGCTCTCCCTGGCTTCCATGAAGCAAAACAAATAACAATCAACCTGTTGAGACTCTAGAGCTAAAAATGACCACAAATTTTGTTGTTGTGAAGGCTGCCAACATGAAGCTTTAAAATATTGCAGAGAAAACTAGGTAATCAAAACTTGTTTAAAGAGTCATTCAAACCCAAGGTGAATAGGTTGACCAGATCAGCTGAAAGTCGATAGTTGTCCCCATTGCATTGCTGAATTAAGCTGTTGAATTGGCCCCTTCCTAAATCTTGTCTTTGCCTCCTGTTGCAACCGTGTACTGGAGGTGCTGGGGAGAAGCAAGTGTGCCTTTGCCCTACTGGAGTCTTTACTTTTGCTTAGGCCAATCTGCTTTTGGAGGAATGGGATCTGCTCAGCTCCCTGCTGTTGCCACTGAAAACTGCTTTGTGCAGGTTGTGGGCTTTTGGCTGCCTGATCTTCCCACAGGAGTAGCTGCTGCACAATGCCAAGTATAAGATGCTTGTTCAGCGGAGGGGTGGACTATGAATTGCTTTCCCAAGTAGAGCAAATCAGGCAAGCAGGCTCTGCTGCTTCTCTCACAAGCGTCTGGTTGGCTTAACTAGGGTAAGTTTATCCCATAAAAGGCAGCTGCTTGCATACCACCTGCTTCTACATCACCACCTTGAGCATCTGTTTGAATATGTAAAGAAATGTTTCTGGTAATGATTGTAAGGGATCCCTGTGTTAGAAGAGCTGTGGTGCTGCTAATGTGAAGTAGTGATGGGTGAGCAAGAGACATGGGTTGCCCCCAACACTTTGTTTTTCAAGTTCCTCTAGGGACCAGAGAAGCATGAGGGAGTAGCTGTCCTGAACTGAAACAGCAGGAGAACAGATCTGTGTTTTACAGGGATGCAGCATCTGAATTTGTGGTATCCTGGGTGAACTTTTTTGGTCAGTCCTCTCCCCAGCTGGCTTCACTCCTCCCCTTGCACTCACACAGCCTTGTGCTCCCATGATAATCATCCACCCCCAACTATTATAAGCAGTACAAACAAATGACAAATCTCTGGGTGCAGGAAGGTAACAAGAGGCTGATCAGAAGCTTTAGTTATCTTTCCTTCATGTTTATTGCAGTCTGCTGCAGTTATTTCAAAGGCACTGACATTGATCGACAGCTTCTATTAAGGCCCATCCAAGGCAGCTGGATTGAACAGATACATTAAATAAAGCAGTTATTGCTTTTCATTGCCTTTCCGTAAAATATCACTGCTAAATAGCTTCTGCCATCAGATGCAGTTAGGTACATGGTTTTAATTTGAGGGACTGCTTTATAACACTGCACAATTGACACTGGTCTTTGTTTCCCCCACAATAATGATTGTGTACATCCTGGAGAATTGATGAGCTGTCTTCTGAGGGGGGAGCTGGCGGGGGGGCAGCCGCCTTTGTTGCTCTCGCTCTTTTTTATACTTGCCATGCTTGTCAGTTGTTTGCAGCACAGACAGAAATAATGTCAAGCAGGGCCCCTTATCTCAGGATGTTGTAATGTAGCTGCTGTAAGCCCTCGCCTGGAGACGAGATAAGAGCAACCTTACAAGCTTGTGAGGGAGCGAGGAGGGGGGCCAGCAGTGCCATTGCTGGGACAACAATGGCAGAGCTGTCACTTGCACATTATGACTCTTTCTGGTGCCAAGGAAGAATATGTAGAGTGGTGAATAACAAGCAAAAAAATAAAAGTCCTGAATGTTCATCTAATAATGATGTATTTGTAACAGGATTATACTGCCCAATGATATTCTTTCTTTTATCTCCCCACTAAATGGTGGGGCAGCTGTGTGCTTTGGCACGGCATGATGTCCTTTCTTTTGTGTGCTGCATATTAATCCTTTATTGAAGTAATTAAATGTGTGCTTAATGGCAATGAGCTGGCAGAATGAACGTACAATTGAATTAGCAGTTATGATGGGGGACCATGCTACAAGATGAACTAAATGCAATTACTGTAGGCATTTTTCTCCAAGTCGAATCTGGCTACATGACATGACTTAATTACAGGTTGTTAGACACACTCTCAGATCTCGTAGTGGTGCATGTGGAGGCACAGCTTCAGCTCTGTCATGTGCCTGTAACACATGCATGGACACCCATTTACTAAGAGATTTAGCCCAGCGAAAGGGTCAATGCAGATTCCTGACACTGCTGCAGGCAGCTCTCATTTGTGGTGGGAAACACAGATTAAAAACCAGGCAAACAACAAAAGAGGAAGGCCTGTGCTGTGCTACTGGGAATCCGGTGGGGTCTTTGATCAGCAACTCGTTGTCTCCTGATCACCCTCCTTTCTTAGGGGATACCCACTCTTTCTTGAGGACAAGGTGGACAAAGAGCAGGTAGGAGAGTCTTCTGCGGAGTCCTTCTCTCAGTACATGCGCCTGTGGTCAAACTCTGCTCTCAGCAGGACTACAGATCAAATTATCTGCCCCCAGCTGGACATCTCTAGACTAGCAGGAACAGAGTTTGGGAGTTGGTTTTTTAAAACGTTTGGAAACAAAAAGGAAAAAGGCAAAACCATGCAGAGCTTTTAATTTGCAATGCTAACTAAGTTCTACAACATGACCTACAGTTGCATTAGGACAAAGATAGTGCTGTAATTTAGGATGTGGTAAGTCTCTGAGATTTCTGACACTAGGGGGACTGTAACTACAGTATTGGAAGTACAGATTTGACTGCTCTTTAGTGATCTAAAATGTCAGATCCTGGGTTCCCAGAGGTATTTTGTCACTGGTTCAAGATTGGACTAGGCTTCAGCTGTCATCAAGGAAAGATTTGGTCTGTTCTGATAACTATTGAGTCTGGGTCATTGTTAGCAGCACGTAGACATCTCCACTGTCAGGGCCTGCCTTGTGTTCCTGACACACAAAAGACAAAGCCTTCTTGCCCCAAGCTTCTGCGTGCTCTTAGGTGCTATGACTCTGTTGTAGCCAGCGTTGCAAGCCTTTGAGGAAGGCACGCTCTGAGATATGAAATCTCTCAGAGAAGGTCCTGAGGCAGAGATGTGTTGTGGCCACTCAGGATTCAGTCTGGAGGCAGCTCAAACTTTTTCTTACATCAGCAAGAGCTCTGCTGTCAAGTCAGTGCATCGCAGAGCTTACCAAGTCTCAAACTACTAATCTCTTGTGGCCCATCTAGGGCCACATCATCTAGTGACTGCAGACCTTCGAGTTCCTATGGAAAGGTACAGGTGATCAGTGCTGCATTGGGGTGCTCCATTTTTTCTATTTTTTTGTGCCCTATATTCATTTCTAAAGTGATGGTGAAACTGATGGTACAAAATGTAACTGTTTATGTAACCAAAAAAAAAAAAGTGTTTTTTTTAATTTTAAAATAACAAGGCAAACATTCTGGTCACTAGGGCTCCCAAGGTTTATTTTATAGCCTTCATTCTCTTTGGGGCCATAAATGAAACCCTTTCAGCCCTAATGACCACAATGACTTTCCTGATCATGTTATTGCTACTTTGGCACATTTATTGCTTTCACATGCACTAATGGATGAGTTTGGATATGTTAACAATTTATATATTATTTGATCCTAAAAAAGAGCCCCCTCCCACCAACCAAACTAACTTAGCCCTGAGGATTGAGTAGCTTTTAAGGAGTATAAATGAATTTAATGCTTTAGAAAGAGCTTCTGTAAATTATGAACATGACACCTATTACATTAAGCTGCATTAAGCATTAATACATCTTCATTACTGGCAGGTTGCCCAAGCCTCCAAGGTTGAAAAAGCTGCCTGAAATGCCCAACATGGTAGTCACCTAAGCCGAGATTTATGACCCCTCTTTGGGAGGGTGGGACACCCTGACTCCCAGCCTGCTGCATTTGCCCATGAAAAAAATATTCTCCTCATACCTGTTGCGTGATGGCTTTTCTCCTAGAGTTTTGATGGCCTGTCTGCATTGGAGTGTCAGACTCTTAGGTAAAAAGGTGCGATAAATCTCATGGAAGCCACTGCAGAAAAAGAAACTAGTTTCGCTAACCTTTTTAAGGCACTGGTAGTGCATTGCTTAACAGATTTTTCTAACTACTGGCCAAAACTTATCTCACTGAGCATGTAATAGTCATTTCTTATTGTAAATCCTTTCTGCGCTGTAGGCACCGAAGGCTGGAATTGCTGAATTGGTGTTTTCAGTAGCTGTGGAGGAAGAAAGTCTAAAAAATAATCACAGTACATTAATGGGACTCTGCTCTACACGGTCAAAGAAAGAAATAAAAGTGATTTTAGTGTCTTAAAAAGCAATATCCATTAGACTCAGATTTGGCTAAAAGTGGACTGAAAGGCTCTTATTTCAACAAGATGTACAGGCTCAGGGAAAAAAACAAGCTAAATGCTTCTGACTTTGTAATTGATTTTATGTGTTACATTTATGAGACTTTCAATTCATGTTCCATATGGGATTTAGAACTGAGGTGTTATTGCAACTTCTGAGACAGTTATGTTGTCATTCTTGAAGGAACAATTTGGCAGTTCCTCTGTTCCCAGAACAACTACTGACTTGGGCTCAACGTTTACACCTTGCAATGGATGAATACTTAAACTAGGGTCTGTTTTTTCACAGATGGGAATACATAGCACATCTTGAGAATATGGGTGCCACATGATGCTGTAATGAGTCTCACATTGGCAAGGAGAGGGTAATCCACTGTCTCGGAGAGGCTGTAATATGAGACTGCAATCCAAGCATAAAGCAATGTGGTCACTATATGAGATGGAGATTTAATGGATATTGTTCATGGTGTTGGAATATATGAAGCAATAAATTGCTTTTCTGGATGATTTAATGCTGAAGCAAGGTTGAAGACTTAGGTAACTGCACACGGTTTACTGCAAATACACTAGCTTTACAGTGGTAAACGTAGAACCTATTAGCAGAGAAGGGAAGGAAAAACAAGCAAACCCTGAAGCCTTTTAATCAAAGCGATATTCCAAGGTTTAAAGTCAAGCTCTTGGAAGTTGAGAAATACCATTCTTAAGGTAACCTAGCCTTCTGAATCCCATACTCTGTGAACGTGTGTGTGTACCTGCGTGTCCACATTTTGTTATGGGTTTCAATTATATAGCAGCATGTTTGTTTCTTCCAGATACTACCAGTCTCAGTGCACAGCATGAACCATGCACAAAGTGTGAAACAACTCTCCAATATTTCTTCCTGTAGTGATGGCTCAATGACAGGGGTTATGTAAACTCTGCAATAAATATGCATTTAATAATTTCCTGATGTTGTTCTTTGTGGCAACCATCACTGCTGTAGAAAATATTAATGAATTTATCTTTATTGCTTTCCTGTGAAACAGCCAACTAACCTACTTGCATCATTAAGTATAATTCACCAGAAGTCAGCGAGAAAGTTCGAGTGCTGCAAGTTAAGCACATGCTTAAATCTCTATGGGATCAGAGCCTTGAATGCCTTTTCTGGATTAGTGCCAATGTGAAAGTGAAAATAAACAGTAAATGACATCAGTGTGACTTCTTTGAAAGTGTGAAGCTTACAAGTATGTCCTGAAAAGCACATTAAGAGGAAATAATTAGACATGCAGAATTTAGACACGCACTTACGTTTAACTGGATCTGTGCTTGCTGTTCTTTGGCTTGTTTGTTTGGGGTTTTTGTTGTTTGCAAGCAAACACAACAGGTGATAGTATTGTCTGTTCTCTTAACTGAAACTTAATTTGAAAAGGGCATTGGGTTTTAGGGAGATAATCCTAGTTCTATTGGTGTCCATGGCAAAATTCCTATATAGAGAAGTGTGTCCAGGAAGATGTCCCTGAAAATGATACACCATAAAAAGTTTTCTTCCTGCTGTAAGGTGCCTTCAGGAAAGCTCTGTGCCTTTTGTCACCCTCTGAGAAGTTTGGTGCTTCTGAAGAACACACTTGTTTACTTCATTACCTCATCTTGTGTAGATTGTCAAACTTACTGTGAGTTTCTCAAGAGAAAAGCAATAAAGTTGCTTTTTTAACATCTTTCCAGTTTTTACAGAAACTTCTTTCATAAACAAAGTCATGTTAATTATTTGCCCAGCCCTTGTCATAAATTAAACATTTACCAGAAGAATTTCTTTTAAGTTTGCTTTATCATTTATCGTTAGTTCCTACACATTTTAAGCTGTACAAGGGAATACAGTCTTGAGCCTTTTTGGCTATTGTAAAATCCTGTCCAAAGGCTGGCAGAAACTATACATCACTACTAAAGCTAAGCAAAAAATTTTGCATCTACTAGCTTCAAAGGAGTTGAAGAAAATATCCTTAGAGCTTGAATAGAATAACTGAGCTTTTGAATCAACTCTAACATTTAAGCTAAGAATTTGCAAGTGTATCTGAACGTGGGAAGATCAAGTACTTGAGGTTTCTCTGGAAGTTGGAAAAGACTGCATAGAGGTTAGGATCTCTTTTAATCGAAGGCTTGTATGATAGCTGCATCCAAAGCCAAAATATCATTGGGTTTTTCTTGTACTAAGTGCTGTCCTGACTCTACAAGATGTCACGGTTTGTTACAGGAGGTAATGCTTCCTATTAGGCATAGGGAGAGAAAATACAGATGCACTTTAAAGCATATGAAGTGCTTACTTCTCTATATAAACCTTGTATTTCTAGATGTTCCAGGCTATAGTAAAGAGCATAAGTGATTACTCTCTACTCTGCTTCACAGGAAAACTTGGTAAACGGGCCACTCATTCCCTGATTTAGTAAGTGCGCACAAAGGGGTTTGCAGGTTTCAAGGCCTGAAATCCTTTCTCAGGGAACACGTGTGAGATGGTTAACTAAGTTTAATGCTAGAAACATGTATAGTAAAGTCTGTGTGCATGTATATTATTTTAATATATGTATTTCTATATACACACACTCTGATAGAACAGCATGGATTAGGGTGGTAAACTGAGTTTTAATGTGACACACTACCTTCTGTATAAATATACAATTATCACAGTCAGCTTACTTTTCTACACCTGTCAGTGATTCATAGCAATATTACATGGAAGAATTTCATATATGTAGAATGTACATAGTTTAGAAACTATGCAATTGTCAATATTTATAAAACATAAAATATTGCACTTCATACACATGAAGTGCAAAAAGTGCATAGAAGTTGGGAATTCTAAAACCAGAAAGTTATCCATAGTTAAGGAATTCTGTTTTCTCTTCTCTCCCAAGTAAGTAGAAGTGTTGTGCATCCTAGCTGTTGTCTTTGTTAAGCCAAGCATCTGAATGCATTTTACTGTGTATCTAGAACAAATGCAGAGTGACCTTGGCCCTTTGAGTGAGCTCACTTACATACTTAACTAAATATAGATAAAGACATCTGAAAATGTTGGCTCACGTTGTTGCAGCTTCAGTCTTAACCAGTGGGATACCAAATGCACTGAAACCAAGTAATAGTTAAAACGGTATTATTTGATTATTTTAATGCTCCTAGAGCACATGTTTGCTAGGGCAGGGACCAGCTTGATGTCTCTTTCACAGCTTGAAGTGGATATTGTTTTACTGTCGAGTGAGTTAAGTAGGAAAATGCTCTAATATTATAAGTAAGAACTGCTTTGCCCCTGTGTAGCCCTTGTTTGATGTACCTGATTGTTCCTTTATTATGCAAAGGTAACCTAAATATCAGGGGTGAGATTAGTTTAATGCAGTAAGCTGCTTGTAAGGCACAAGGGACTCTATTGGTTATAGTGCATCTCTTAATGACCTGCTCAGTGTGTGTCCCATTCAAAGCACGGGGCAGGAACTAACCTGATTACCAATTTCAGTGCTGTTGATTGGAAATGGCCTGAGAATTGGAAGGAAGGTGCAGAAATGAACTCTTTGCATAACTGGTTATGTTGCTGGTAATGCCCAGGCCACCTCATCTTCAAGGCGATGCTTGCTAAACATGAGCTAGCAGAGAAAGGAACACTTTTTTCTTTTCCATTTCAGGAATAGTTGACCTTAGATTTATACACATTATAAATGTGCTTACAATACAGACATTCTATAGATGAATGTGCTTCAAGTAAGATGTCAGTGTCCAAGGGTGTGAATTCCATCAGTTCCCTTCCAGGATTTGGGAGGGAGATGAGTCTGGCACAGAGTTGTGCGTGGGACGCTTCTGCAGGCACGAGCTCCGAGAGGAGGCATTAGGGAATATGAAATGGTCGTAGGCAGTGCTCCACCATGCTGTGTGGATGTGTTTTATAAAGCCTGTTGTGTTTGACCTTTTCCAATGCTTTCCAACAGGAAGGAAGATTTGAAGTCAGGAATGTTCTGCAGAGTTAGCTCCTAGATTTGTAGCTGTATTTTAATGGTTCTTCAGAATCTAGGGTCAGAGACATTTGTTCTTTCAAATCCCAGTAGATACCAGGGGCTTTTTCATTTGTCCCTGACTGATCTTAGCCAGAATATGCACAGCTCGGGTATGTGGGATCCTCTTGCTGTTCCCATTAGACAATTTGTTGTCATGGTTGCTATGAGCTTTCTGGGTGATATAACTGCTGAAAGTTTTAATGAGACTAAGATTGCTTTTACAAATGAGCACTGAATATGCCATTAAAATTGTTCTTTCACTGAAAGACATCATACTTGAGAGGCTGCTGTAACCACAGGGAAAAATGGCTCAGACACCATCCAATGAAGTCAGTAAATCAAAATAAATAAATGGAAATGCCAGGGGCTATGAGCATGTACTTGATGCAGTTCAGGGTAATTACTGTTACCTGAAGAGGGGGAATCCATCATGTAAAAGCAGCCCTACCTGCGGGTGGAGAACCTGCTCAGAACAGCATGGTTCCAGCCTCTTGGCAGGAGATATTGCCTCTGAGGGCACAACTTGAAAGTTGAGCTTGACTTTCTTCAAGGACCACAGTTATTTGTTGGCTTACTACTTTTGCACAGGCATCTCTCTCCCACTAGAAAGTGATGATCTCAACTTCTGTCCAGGAGGGATGTCATTTTCTTTTGGACCATTGAGAGCAAACAGATCTTGTGATGCTGCTCATTTGCAGTGGCTGAACATGTTCTGCTTGTAAAAATGGTCAGTGAATGTATGGGTGTTGGTGTAGGATATCTAAACTCTGTGATGGTGGAGATTTAAAATGTTGTTGTGAATTAAAGTAGGATTCCTCCATGTATTTCCTTGTTTGGAATAAATGGTGGTATGAAATGCAGCCTAATTTCCCCGGAAAGAGAAAATCAGTTGACCCTCACATTCCTAAAAGCTGAACTAAAAATTTGGAGGCTCACATCAAAGCTCTGTAAATAAAGTGAGTAACACTTTGGACGCTTCTGGAGGGAAGCGGGGGAGGGGGAAATTCCCTCTATAAAGAACACCCAAGTATTTAAAAAGAAATGGTTAGGTTTAAATATCTCACTGTTTTTCTTCTCCAGGGCTCCATGCTGAGGATTTTATTTTCCTTTGCAATGCTTATACTGCTGAGCCCTTTTCTCAGAGGTAGGCTGACGTTAGCACACTGAAGCGACTAGCAGGTTCACCAGAGCAAGTTTATTTGTAGTGTGGCCTGAGTTGCGTTTGAGGGTGCCATTACAATTCAGAAGGCTCCACAAGGTTTGAATATCAATGGCACTTCAAAGGACTATAGCTGTGAATGGGCAGACATGCTCCCTTGCAGGCCCCAGATTGGAGAGGGAGAGAGAGAAGGGTTCAAAGGTAGGAAATAGGTAGCATTTGTCCAAGGGCACTAATAGTAAAGTAGGCACCCCAGGTCTTCATAAATGTGGTGGAATCTTTCTGGAATCTGCAGACTGTGAGGACTGTATAGAAACTACTCATAGCAGCCAGACTGCTCTCCCCCCTTCACTGCCCTGTATGCACCTTTAATCCAGCCAAGAATTGAAGAGAAAGAAATGCATTTGCTTTTCCCCTACAGAGATTTTTTTTTTTCCTGAGACCTATAAACGGAAACCATGTAATTTATCTTAGGTTTTCTCACATATCATTTTGGATTTTGGGATTCTTTCCTAAGCCACCCAAAGCTCCTTCTTTTGCTTGGTCTGTCTAAGCAAAACTTAAACTTGGGGTAGTTCCTTTTTTTTTTAGCTTTGTTGAAATACATGATTGAGTACTTAGTTTAATTACTGGGGCATAAGTGAGGAAGAGACCTATGGTAGTTTTTGGTCTTCACTGCTGATGCACTATTAAAAATTATGTTAGAGATGAGTGAAGCTGGGCAAAATCTAGGACTTTTTGCTAGCATGCTCAGAGGTACTTGCTTCTCTAAGAAGACTGTGTCCTTATCGATAAGTCCGGTGGATATGGGAAAAGGCCAATATCCTTAATTTAAGGATAGGAAGCTTGTGAACAGGTATTAAGTGTCTTGACCAAGGTCATTCAAGCAAACAGTGGCAGGAACAGGAAACTGCTGGCAAAACGCAGTGATTTCATGCTGTAGTAACAAGCTATAGCTAATAGTGTGGCCTTGATACCTTTTAACTAAATTAATTCTGCTTGGGCAGCTTGTTTTGATGGTTTTTCTGTCTGTTTTTTCAGAGGGACTTTAGCCTCTCAACTTTCTCTCTGGAAATGCACTATATTGGAACTTGTATTGTAAACTTCATGGGGTAGGAGAAACCACCTGTGTGTCCATATGGCAAGACACTGGCAAAACTTACTTATGAATTGGATCCAGACCAGAACAGGCTTTTTGGGTATGTTTGCTCTGTGTTGTGAGGTGGGCAGAGTACTTTAACATCCACTGCTATGACCTCTTGGGAAATGGTCACATTTCTCATGAGCGGTTAAAAAGTCAATTGCTTCTTTTTCTGGTGGTGATGTAGATGTTTTCTATGTAGAAGTGGCTGTCTCATAACCGGTGACCCTGCTATGGTAGGCACTACCACAGAGTGTTACAGAGATGCTTTGTGTGGTGTGCAATGCCATACTTAAGTCCTCTGCTGCTGAGACACCATTTGTCATATTTATGCTCTGAAAGTAAAGACTGGAACTTCTGCTCTAACTTTGGCTGCACCGGAGTTGAATTGTGCGTAGGATTTGGAGAACCTCAGCAGTATCCTAACAATGTTTTCATGGTAACCCTTTGTTCTGTGTTTGAGTGGCAGAGTTTTCATATTTGGGGGAGGGGCTACAGGGGTAGCTCCTGTGAGAAGCTGCTAGAAACTTCCCCAGCTCCAAGTTGGACCCACCTCTGGCCAAGGCCCACTCAATCAGCGACAGTGGTAGCACCTCTGCGATAACATATTTAAGAAGGGAAACCTGCAGCGGAGAGTTGAGTGGGATGCGAGAGAAACACATGCAGAGATCAAGGCCAGTGAAGAAGGAGAGGGAGGAGGTGAGCCGGAGGAGATGATGCCCCTGCAGCTTGTGGCAAGATGGCAGGCTGTCTCTCTGCAGCCCATGGAGGTGAGTGGGGGAGCAGATGCCCACCTGCAGCCTGTGGAGGACCCCACGCTGGAGCAGGCGGATGCCCCCAAAGATGGCCGTGACTCCATGGGAAAGCCCACGCTAGAGCAGTCTGTTCCTGAAGGACTGCAGCCCGTGGGAAGGGCCCATGCTTGAACAGTTCATGAAGAACTGTCTCCTGTGGGAGGGACCCCATGCTGGAGCAGGGGGCGAGTGAGGAGTCCTCCCCCTGAGGAGGAAGGAGCGGCAGAGACAAGGTGTGATGAGCTGACCCCAACCCTCATTCCCCTGCGTCACTGCAGGGGAGGAGGTAGAGAAAACCGGGAATGGAGTTGAGCTGGGAAGGAGGGAGGGGTGGGGGGAAGGTGTTTTAAGATTTGGTTTTACTTCTCATTATCCTTGTTTTGATTTGATTTGTAGTAAAAGAAATTGATTTCGTTTTTTCCCCAAGTTGAGTCTGTTCTTTGCTCGTGACCATAAAGCGGTGAGTGAACCCTCCTTGTCCTTGTGTTGACCCACGAGCTTTTCATTGAATTTTCTCCTCCCCATCCCACCAGGGCAGGGGGAGGAATGAGCAAGTGGCCTCATGGTGCTTTGTTGCCAGCTGGGCTTAAACCATGACATCCTTGCAGCTTCCAGACCTTGAATGCACGCATGGATGGAGTGTGCTGTAGGTTTGGACTAGCTGCATCACTCACAAGTGCAGGACTCTGGATGCATTGTCCAGGCAGATCTTGCCAAATGAGTGCCAATAATGGCTTCATATGTGCTAAGCGTGAAGATTTCTAATGATTTCATGCAAGGTAGGCAATGCACTGATTTACTTAGTTGATAAAATGCCACGTGCTGGGTTCCACCAGGGAAGCTTTCTTCCGTTCATGTTTATAAATATAATTAAATTGAACTTCAATGTTTAAGCAGTTGGTTTACAGAAATCAGCACATCATTTTAAGCACTGCTAGTCCATCTGCTTATGAAATGTCAGACTAAGTATGATACTAGAGTATGTGTACAGAATAGTATTCAGCAATGCTTTTAAGGTATGCTCAAAAATCTATTAATAAAATGTGCCACACATCTGTTTCCTCCTCTGCGTAGTCAGTAGCTAAGGGATTCTCTCTTTCTTTGACCAAACAAACCATAATGTTCCAAATGGCTCTTTAAGGTTGGGTGTTAAATTTTGCAAATAGGTTTTACGTTAACCACAGTAGAAAAGGGGCTTAAGGCCACCTGACAGAAAGGTACTTACACGCTGCATCTGCATTGTCCTGGGTCTGGCTGGGATAGAGTTAATTTTCACAAGAAGCTGGGAGGGGACACAGCCAGGACAGCTGACCCGAACTAGCCAAGGGGATATTTGATACTATTTGATGTCATGCTCAGCGTATAATCTGGGGGAGCTGGCTGCGGAGGAGGAGGGATCACGGCTAGGGAATGAACTGGGTATTGGGTTCTGGGTGGTGAGAAATTGCATCATGCATCACTTGCTTCGTATATTCTTTCATTATTATTATTATTTCTTCTCTCCATGTGTTGTCCTCTTAAACTGTCCTTATGTCAACCCATGAGTTTTTACCCGTTTCTCCCAATCCTCTTCCCCATCCCACCGCGGGGAGGAGTGAGCGAGCAGCTGTGTGGTGCTTAGTTGCTGGCTGAGCCTAAACCACGACATTCATCTAGATCCTTGTCATAATTTCTTCTGAATTCTTCCAAGGTGGAGATGATGATATGCTTTACATCTGAACCTGAACTGCTGGGGACAGGTCCCAGTTTGCTGATTTGCTACTGGCTTTTTCTATTATCAGGAATGACATCCTAGCTGGCCATGTTAACTAGGCTGATTTGGGGAGGGAAAGTATAATTCAATTTCAGCTAGACAAATGTATTCTAATTTTAGCTTGTTTTATGCTAGCAGAAGAGAAGACTGCCTAGTATGTGTATTTCTGTATGTAATTATTTTTGGAACTTTTATTTTTATTCATCCATATCTGGCCTGAGACATATTTTCCTCTTTATATCAATGGGTTGCACTTGTTTTATTCAGAAGTTCTTTTTCCTTCAGACCAAAGGCCATATTTTGTGTTAGTATTCCTAATTGGTTTACCTTAAATTATTGAAGCATACTTTTGTGTTCTAATCTTTCAATATTTAATCTGGCCTTGTTTGGTTTGGAGGAAATGTCTTTGTTAGCCATTGTTTGCTCAGAACTTCGATAATACGGGCACTTTGCTAGTGTTAAGTATTTGCTTTGCTAGTATTTGGGGTTTTATTACATCAGACTAAGGCCCAAAGCATATTACTCCTGGACAGCAGCCTACATAATACACAGGCATAGTCTTGCTATTGCTTTGGCTCCAGTGACAGACCCTGTGTGAGAATCATGCCTAGTTTTGGCAGCTCAAGAACAGTTGCCTGTCCTAGTGGTGTTCATGCTGCTCAGTGGGGCGCATAAAAGAGACTGGAAACGTCCAGCACTTGGATTTGGACTTGCTCTGCGCTGAAATCTGAGGAGCAGCCGGAAGAGGCTCTGCCCTGCCTCAAACCTGGCAGGACAAATAAATATTCAGAGGACAGAAAGAGATACCAGGGATGGGTGGAAGAAAGCTGGTGGTAAAAGCTGTTACCACAGTTGTTGGAGAGAGGCTACAGACGCAGACTGTAGTGCCTCCAGTGTCAGTACTGGTTTCTTCCCCCTCCTCTAAGTGTGCAGTTAAGAACCTGAGCATCATCAATGTGTTAAGATGGAAGAGAGTTCCTATCTTTGGTACATGGGTGGTTGCTTTTGTCCTTGCTCTGAAGACATCTCCTCCTGAATTTGTGCAGCATCTATTCTTTGCAGTGGAGGTGCAGAGAAGCTCTGCACATGGAGCAGACATCTGCAACCCATTTGTTGGTGCCAAGCCACGTGAGTCAGTCTGAATGTGTGCTTTGTGACTTCAAGTGTGCTCTTGTCTATTGCAGCCGCCCCTGCCCCATGCGAAGGCTGAGACCCTTCCAGCATGCCCAAGCATGAAGCAGGAGTCCGTGACTTCACAGACTTCATTCTGCACATGCATTGCTGATGGTGTATTAGTGATTCAACTGTCGTGCCAGCCTAATGACACAGTATTGCCATTTTGTGAACTCTGCTGTGCAGACAGGAGCTTATTAGTTTCTGCAAGGATTTACTTTTTTCCCAGACCCATCACTTGTTTTATAAAGCTATCACGTACCATTTAAATTCTTACCGCTGTTCTACAGTCTTCTTACAGTACTTTTTGCTCTGATATATTGCAAAATGGTCTATGTTAAATCCAAGGCAATAATGATTCAATATCAATCATTACTATAATTTTTCGGTTCAATGATATTTCAGTGTGGTCTAAGATAAAAGGAATTAGTCTTTTAGGGATGGACTCTGTCATTATTTTTCATTATTTACTTTATTTTTGGAATATTCTCATTGATTCCCCCCCCCCCCCCAGATCACTTGCAGTATTAGAATGAGTAAATAAGATAAGAGTGAAAACGTACTGTGTAGGAGAGCTCAAAGCTGGGAAAGCAAATCAAGCCTGATAAAATTTTTCTCTGTTACAGTGTATTTTCTATGGCATGCTTTTACTGCTCTTAGATGGTTCAGGTTTCTCCTTTGGTCTAAATATACTTTTCACTCACATGCATTATGAGGGTGCATTCTAGACTTACTTGCTTGTATTTTTTAGAGTGACAAGTGATTTTTTTTTTTTTTGAGGTCCATAAGCATTCTCAACTTGGGCCTCCAGTTTTAGAAGTCTTAATTCTTTTTACTAAAATGCTCAGCACCTGTTCTCTAGTGGCCAAGTGATATGTTGCACTGCTTAGGATAAATGAGCTTTAATAAACATGATTATATCTGTCTATAATATCACTTCTGTGAGTAGATGGCTGCATGCAGTTGTTTTTCCCTACTCAGCCATTACTCGTGACAGCATATCTGAGAGCATTTTCTGCAGAGGTTTCTTTGGCAGTCCAAGTAGCTGCACAGACTGTATCTCATCAGTGACAGGATACAGCAAGGAAACATTCAACACTTTCTGTTTAACCCATAACTCCAAGGTATCAAGCTATTCATTTGAAAACAGGTCAATGAAAATTGATGTGTGACTTTCTGTCTGCAAAACAGGCCACAGAGTATCATGGACTCTAGATCTTGAGCCACAGAATCTGCCTGTAAGCTCTGCAGTTTCCCATTCAAGAGGAGGGGGCACTTGCTGCTAAGCCATGGGTGTATCTTTCTATTGTAGTGGTTCTAGTGTCCAGTGATAGCAGGGAGTAGGTGACCCATGTTTACTGGTCTCTTGCACTGGAAACTCTTGCTTTGGAAGATGAATGTTACACTTGCTGGGGATCTGTCTGCCTGACTGTTCCTGTAAATAGAGGTAGTCGCCATAGAAGAAGCTGGGCACCAGTAACACTTTGCAATGGCTGATTTTCCACATTATACGAACACTTCATCAAGGGACAGAAACTGTTTTGGAATCAGTTAAAATGCACATGGTCCCCATTCTTAAGACAGTGCTAAAAGATAGCAGCCTTCATATATGGTCTTTAGACTTATGATGCCTGATCTCTCTGTATTTCTGAAAGTAGAGTGGGAGTGCACTAGAAAAATAAAATCGCCTACCAAATATGAGGCCAAGTCATGGGGCTGACCAACTGGTAGGAGCCTCTCCACGTGATGGAGTAACTGGGACCCCAGTGGGACTGCTTGTCTACTATATACCCTCTGAGACTGGAGTGGCAGAGTTGGGATATCTGGAACTCTCTGCATTGGAAAGCACCTGTAGGATGGCACTCCTGTTGTATACGTGGCTAAAACAAGCAATCAATGAAACCCAATGCCTTTCTGGAGCTGATATGCCACTTTGGCACTTGTATTGGCAGAATGATTTTGGGGGAGAATTTTTCATAGTTCACTGTGGTGCAGGTAGAATCAAAATTGGGTTCCCCTTGCCTTGAAATATTGCTGTGGATGCCAGTGAAAGTAGGGTCAGGGGTGTGGTACAAAGGATGACCTCCTCTCCTTCACACTAACTTCATCCAGCTACTTTGGCTGGGGTGAGCAGCAGGACCAGACCAAAGTGCTCAGTGTTAGCCCCAGAAGCTGTTGCTCTGCGGGACTAACAGCGTGAGAGTGAACAGTAGGCATGCTGTGAGCTTGGAGGAGCTTGCTGGACTGAACATGAAGCTTGAGTGAATAGCTCACTGCAGCTTTTTGGTTCGGACATACAGTCTACATAGCCTTATGTCCAAGAGAAACAAGCCCAGCAGAAAATAGGGTTTGTGTTCTGGCTTTGTGAATATCAGATGGGGGAAGATGTGTATAGTGCCAGGCACTAAGCAGCCAGACCAGCCTTTTGAGCCAGTGATGACTGGAAAGTGCTTTGCTTCAAGCCATGTCAGCAGAGAGGCTGCATGGCATACACAAGCTATGTAAGTAACTGCTGCCCCAAAATTGCTGGGGGGAAAAAAAGGAGGACAATGCTGGAAAGTAATTATTATTTAACATTATCGATGAATACTTTTCTAGCTTAATTATGGGTTTTACATAATTAAGTCCCCGAGAATGAAATCTCAATGGTTTTTTATTAGAGAAGCGTGTACAAGTTCAGCAGCCACATTTTTGCCAGGATAGCAATTAGAGACCTTCCAAACAAGAATAAGGCATTCTGTGAGGGTGTGCAAAAAGAGGCAGTTCAAGGTGTGAGGAGCTCATCTGCTGTAATAGAGGGAGACAAGTGAGTAGCTGTAGAATAGAAAATCAGTTTTATAAGGACTTACTTGAGTCATATAATTAGGTGGCAAATAATAACACAACCGTGTGACACTGTCAGACCTGACAGCTGCTGATGTTCAACTGGAGATGTTCTGACTGTTTTGAAAGCTTTGCTTGCTTTCTCATGAGTCATGTGATAAATAGAAACAAAATCCTCTTTTAAATGAATTTGGTAAAATTCCTTTTGACTTGAATAAAATCAGGACTCAATTCTGGGAGTTGAATATACAATAGAGCTAAAAGTAGGAAGGAGCCCTATTCTAAAATACTTGAGGTACTCTATTTTTTTAAGTCCTTTATTCAAAAAATCTTTGAGACTTCCTCCACAAGAAACACACCACTTGATTAGGTATTTTTCTTATCATAAGCTTACCTTTCTAGTTGGCAAAAAATTGCTGAACCTTCTATATTGGTTTAATGCCAAGAATAGTAATAGGGAAAAAACCTTACAGTGTATTTATACGTTCACGTCATTCATTTGCGTAAATGGTTGTAGAAGCTTCTTTGATTTATATGGCCAGCAGATGTTGGAACTGAAAGCACCTGCTAAGAAAAGCAGATTCTTTACAGCCGTGGCCTAGCCCCATCTCCATAGGTTTTTATTTTTCCCCTGGCCTCCTTGCTGTGGCCCAGCGGTATCTGTGCTATTAGTTCATCTGTGCAGGCAGCGTCTGTGGTGGGTCTTGGATGTTCTGTTCTGTGCATCTGCCAGGCCTGCTTTGATAATGCAGCCAAGCCACTGCTGGTTGAAATGTGAAAAATGCCAGAAGCTTCTTTTTCTGTGTGTACAAAATCAGCCCAGGAGGCCTGTGACATGAAGAAAGCATAACTCGTCCTACTATACTGCTTAAAAAAAAAGGGTGAAAAACAAAATAAATAAAGGAGCCTTACTAGCAACACCTAGGCAGCACTGCAGCTCAAAAGCAAGGGCTTGTATTGTACGAACTCGATACAATTGCCCTAGCTGGACAAAAACAGTCCTATTAAGAAACTACGAAGGAACTAAATTAATCCTAACCAGACAAACTGGTTTTTTTGCACCCATCAGTGTGTCTGGAAATGCCTTGCCCGCTATTTCTAGGAGCTGATGTTCCAGCAGCACTGCCCAGAATTTCAGTCAAATCACACTGGTTTAGCCCCCATATATTTGGATACACAGTAGTAAAAACAACCTATTGTTCATAGCTGTTCTTCTCTCATCGTAACGTCTATTCATCTTGCCTGTGCCATCCCTGGCTTTCAAAATAGATGCACAGCAGATGTGGAGCAAGTGGGCCAGAATGTCAAGTTTGACGCTAGGCATCAGTGAGCTGAGTGTTTCTGCAGATGATGGGAAATCTGCTTGTAGCTGCCATTGTCTCTTTTTAGTGTAACTGTGCTGTATATGAAACTGAGAATGGGCAATGTGTGCCTCATCAATAGGTGACCTGTTGTTGGGGAATTCACAGGATAGGGGTTGAGGCTGATGTGGAAAATACTCTGTGATGCTGGAAACAGCTGAAAACTTCAGATATCTGCACCAAGATTTACACAGAAGGGTGACGTCCTCTTCCTTAAGTGAAGAGCAGACTGTACTCCTCAAAGGGAAAAGGCAAACATTGTAGGTATGGCAGTCCTGGCAAACAGGCTGGTGGAGCCAGCCATCTTCGCTGTGAGATGAGATTAATAGGTTTGGGTGCATTAGGGTAGCTGAGTAGCCGGTGACCCTTGGAACAACAGAGATGTTTGCAAAGACTGTGTTGCAACTTCTTCCCTGGACAACTCCCATGCAGAAGTGTGTGCTTGCTGATCTTCAGTGTGCAGTGAAGAGCTGTGCCTCGTTGGAGTCCTTAGTATAAAGGAGTATAACTTAGGTGTGTGTGGATGATGTACCTGAAACATGAAAATGAGGCTTGCTTACCTTAAAAAAAATCACATCACAGTTCACAAATCCACCAATGATAAGGTTTTTAATTCAGTTATCTCTAAATTATATTAAGATCAAAGTTATTCCTATTATAAGTTTTGTAATGCTATGAATATTCTGCCAAGCACAGAAGCTTGAGTGTTGAAGGAATACATCATACGAATTAGTTAATGATGTAGTTTGTCTAGCCAAGTATTGTTAAAAAAAAAAGTTGGAGAGCAGTAAAGGAAGTGGCATAGTCTGGCATCTTGACTGATACTGCGTGATCCTTGACCTCATTTAACTGAAGTAGTAACTGATCCTAAATATCGTATTTCTTTTAGCTCCTAATGACTTTTGTGATATTTGCTTGTAGAGTCAGTCCTATGCCACGGCTGTTTATCGGTTGCTTTTCAGTTCTCAGTTAGTCTTGACTTCTGCCCAACCCTGTGCTACTGAAGTGGATGCCTTGGCATTTACCTCAACAGGTACAGAATTAGCCCCTAGCATAGGAGGTACCCTCTGTAAATATTACTCTGCCCTGCTGTTACCAAAGGGAGGATGAATCTAAGTCACCCCTGCCCAGGGATGGGGCAGTTATCTCTAACTTAGCCAACACAGCCCTCCAGATATTTGTATCAACAGTAGTTCTTTCACCTAGTCTGAAACCAAGACCCTTCAAGTTGAGAGAGCAGTTTCTCTTAGCCTTCACCTTGATCTGACATGCTTTACTATTATTTTCTCTCATCTTCTCTAGACAGCCTGCAAGTTAGAACTGAGGATTGCTGATGTTTGTTTGTCAGAACATAACTTTGTCGTTTTTCCTGCTGTCTGGCCTGCCAGATGAGGAGAAGTAGTAAAGACAGATTGTGTGTTACAGGGTGGAAATGAGAACAGGGCATTTGTATTGTTCAACAAGCCGGCACACTATCCTGGCAGCAGCCAGCTCTGTGGAAGATGTTCTTTGGCTTTGCTGCGTTTCATTCACTAAAGCACTCTCCTTTGAACACTGACCAAACCTGATTCTTAAAGCTAAGCATTTAATCTTGTGTTTGGCATTAAATTGCAGCTTTATGCTGAGAAGTGTCAGAGAATAGCCTGATATGTTATAATGGACTCTACTGGTGAGTTGGGATGGACTCTCTGCAGAGCGAGTCCCCAGGTATGTTGAACAATTGGAAAGAAAATGGTGCAAAAAGTTAGAGCTGTGGTGTGTAAATTAAGTCAGATGAAATGTCTTCTTAATCAGATGTGACAGTCATTTATGCTGCTGTAGTTTATTAGTGATAAACTGATATAGGTTATCCATAGCTGATGGAACTGGCACACCTTTCTTCATTAGTCATTCCTAATTTAAGGCAAAGGTTTCTACTCCTTGACTGAATGAAAGTCTTGCTGACATGAAGTGAGAGGCTTTCTGGGTTTAGGATTGCATACTGAAATTGGCCTGTTTGTGAATGACAAACTCAGCTTGAAAAGGCAGGCTCAGGCATGTGAAAAAAGCAGAAGTGACTTGGACATCAGCACGGCTCAAAATCGATGTTCTGTAATCATGATGTAAAAAGAAAATTCCCTTAACAGTAGAAACAGTAATTATATGGTACCGGCACAAACGTGTGCAAGGAGAGGCCAGTGCATCACGTGCAAATCGCCACACTGAACTGCTGAACTAGAGAAGTGGGTCCATTGGCTCAGCTGGCAGAGGGACCAACACACAGTGAGCATCTCTGCGGCACCTTGTCTGGCAGAGAATGTGTGCCTGCAGCTGAGAACAGAAGATACAGATGACTGAAGTATACAGGATCCGGTGAAGATGAGGAAGAGAGCTGGGTCCCCTCTGTGGAGAGACGATCCTATTGACAGGCCCTGTTTTGTTTTGCCCAGATGGCTACTGAAGCAGAATACAAAAGTAACCAGGGAAACTTGGGTCGGAGAGGCTCTGGCATCCTGGTGGAGTCTTAGAAATATCTTGTGGCCTCTTTCTGCTTGAAAGGAAGAGAAGACATAGGGTTTGATGAATAGAGGATGACTTATCTCTAGAAGAAATTATTAGTTATACTTAAAATTATAAGGTTGGAAATTCAAATCTTGTCCCCTTAAAAAAAAAATGAGGAGAGGTGAGGGGTGATCAGACTTGAAACAGTAAGGTGAATTTAATCACGTATATACAATACAGCTCTAAGGGACAAAATGCTGAGGAAGAAGGTTTAAGATATTATTTAACTTCTTTAATGATCTTGAAAGGTAGTAGGCAGTACATTAATGAACTGATAATAAATTAGGAGGATCTTTGGATAGATAAATGATAAAAAAGAGGCATTGATTTCTTAATACAGAAAGAATAGCAAAATGATTTTCAAGCAATTGCCACTGAAGACAGCTGTGAATGCCAGAAATCTCTAATATTAAAGAAGGACTTGTATAAAATAGTGAGTGTTCTGGCTGTGTGATTGAAGTTAAAATTTTTGCTCAAGTTTGCTCTTCTAGCAAGTGACAGAAACAACTCTGCAATACTTCGTAAATATTTAAATTTTGCTAGTTTATCCTTGATAACTGGTTTTCCAAAGCTGTTTAACTGTGAACCAGCAATACATTGCTAGTATGATGTTGTAAGTATATTTCCAAAATGTTCTTGAAAAATTAACCATCCTTTTCCCATTCATACCTATATGTTCCCCTGCAGCTAGGCTATAAAACTAAGGCAAAAACTACCAATGACTATTCAGAATTTTGCCCACTACTTCTTTTGACCACAGCTGAAAAATATTGAGGCAGTACTGCACAAGGTAATCTATAATTCCCCCTCTCCCCCCAAACAATAACAAAAAATTTAGTAGTGCCTTCAGTTAAATATGAGACGTACCTTAAAATTAGACGACTAGCAGCATAACCCTCTTGGCCAGGCTAGTTGCAAGAGAAGGTCCCTGAACTAAGGCAGTTTATGTAAAGTTGAATCACAGAAAAGGAACGTGAGCACCCCAGCTTCTGAGTGTGTGCTGTGCCATGGAGCAATTGCATGGCTTGTTTCAGGCTGCTTAGGTTGAGGGTGATGTGAAGTGTTCCTTTTGCTCAAAGAGAAGGTGTTTTGATTACAGGCTTAGAGATGAAGACAGTTGTCTATTGATAAAGTAAAGAAATTTTTTATGTTCTTAAACTTCTGTGTAGCAATCCTGGCAGTCATTTTGGTCAGAGATGTAGCAGTAAATATTTGCTGAAGCTCTAGACAAGCTAAAAACACATGACAAACAGTCTTTTTATTATGTGTTTATTGAAAAATAAGATACTTTTTACTAAGTACCATAGAAACAAGGTTGATAATCAATAGTAACGGGGAATATAACTAAATTTTAGTATCTCTATTTAGGTAAGGCCCAAGGAAGGCTTGCAAAGATGTGTTAAGTTTTGGGATTTGCTATGTAGGTATCATCTAGTGGCACAAAACAGGGCCTGGAGGGGTTTTTGTGTCAAGAACTTGACTCCCTCAAACTGCTAGAAACAGCAGCCTGTAGCTCATGCGGTGTGTCTTATAGGCCTTCCCTCCTCTGTCTCTTGCATGTAGGACTGTAATTTTGCTTTTTAAATTTTAATTTTTTTAACCTATCGTGTTTTCTTGAACTTGCTTCACATTAGAAGAAAAGTATCCAAGCAGTGTAAACAGGACAGGTTTCCAGTGAGGAGGTCTTGGATGATCCTGGAGAGCTGGGTATCACTTAGTGCTGGTCCTTCTCCCTCTCCCTGCAGGCGGCAGCTTTCCACTCACTGAGATGCCAGGTACAAAACCAAACTGTTGGCACATAACCTGGGCAAATATTCTGATGTTCTCATTGAAGCATGGGCAGAGGGCTCCCAGGAGAAGCTTTGTCTCTTAAGAGGCCTCAGCTGCAGCTGTGGTTTCTGGAGATAACATTTGATTAAATGAAAGCTGCTGCTCAGCACAGCTTGTGGAGCCACAGTATCATCCCCTGCTCTTTATGCTCAGAGCTCCTGGTGCTTGGGCTGGAGTAAGGAGTCTCTTGTAGCAAGATGCAGCTGTGATGGTGCTGCGTAGTCATGCAGTGCTGTATTAACTTGCCCACCCTGAGCAGCCTCTCTGGCCCATAGGGGGGTCCTGCTATGTGCTGCCCTGGGCCCCCTGACTCAAGGGGCTCCCTGGGCCTGCCTTGTCCCCTTGAGCTGTTCATGAGTAGACTGAAGGCACTCACTTGTGCCTTCCAGCAGTGCTGCACCAACA
Organism: Haliaeetus albicilla; assembly: GCF_947461875.1. Taxonomy (NCBI): domain Eukaryota; kingdom Metazoa; phylum Chordata; class Aves; order Accipitriformes; family Accipitridae; genus Haliaeetus; species Haliaeetus albicilla. Next base: position 19,269,147 of record NC_091483.1, on the reverse strand, counting down.
GCTTCCTGGAAGTGCTTGTCATTGCGTAGAAATCCCTCTGGGGCTGCTGTTAGGAAGACATGTATGAGGAAGTTTCTCAGGATGCAAAGCTATTGCTGGTAACATGGCCATCTTTGGGAGCCCTCAGCTGCCAAAATACTGGAGCCACCTCTTGGGGTTGTGCTGGGAGCTCACAGACAGATATTGGGATGCATCCTTCCTGTTAGCCACAGACACTGCACTATAAAGCACATATATCCTTCCTGTTTTATCCTGGAAAAATGCATACTACTGAAATGAAGGTGACTGGGCAAGCCTGCTCTCGGGGGGAAGAGGCAGCAGAGCCCTGCTCCAGGTGCTAAGTGCTAGGCAGGGGCCCTATCTGAGGTATTCTCTACATCCCTGCTGGGTATTGTTGAAATACAGTAAGGAAAAATGGTTGTGGGAAATTTTGTAGGTGAAAACTATTGTTACTACTTTGGTCCATTTTACCAATTAAGTATTTAATTTTCTTTTTTTTTTTTTACCTAAAACTGTGTGCATGTTTATGTTCCCTAGATTCAGTAACTTCAGCATAGTGAATTTCTGATATCCTGAAAAAGGCACCATTTTTAAAAATTGAAACAAAACTTTGTCTTTTTTTTGCTGGTAACTCTTAAGTATCAAGCTTTTTTTACTTGCTGTGCAACAGATACAGAGTTAAACAATATTACCTGCTGGGATTTTAGGTACAGTTGTATGTGCATGTAATCTTGTTGTAAAAGTACATCTACTTATGAAGACAAGAAACCTTGTCAGTTAAACACCAAATACAAGATGGTGGGTGTATCTGCTGATGTCTGTGAGTGAGTGTTTAGAGGACTGAACCAGGACTGGGAGCCAGGAGTTGGTGCATCTGAATCTTGTCTTCCATATTCATTTCTATTAGGGCAAAATAACTGTAAAGAAAAAAAAAAGAAAAAAATTCAGTTGAACAGCAGTGTTAAACTCATTTTTCCCAAGCTGCTCTGCAGTGAAAGGGCATTGCTTCTCACTGCTGCTTGTTAGTTGGTCCTAGGGAATTTCTGATGATGTAATTATTTTGTAAATCTTTTGAGGTGGAGCCTTTTAATTTTGTACACTGTCCTGTTGGTATCCCTCAGGCACAGACACTTCCCAACGAACAATTTATATAATACCTGTAATGCACAATACATAGTCCATAGATATTGATATTGAAAACTGCAAATGTCAAGAGAAAACATGGCTCAAGACCACTGTTACTAGCATCTAATTAGACATTGCTGGCATCTTCACCTACTAGGTCAGGTCTTCAGTGACAAATTTGGTTCTGAGTGCTTGTGCCTTATGAAACTGTCATTTTTTCAATCCAGGCTTAATACTCTGCTGTCTGAATGAATAGGTTAAATGTGCCGTGTTAATTTGAGAGAGAATGTAGCAGTAAGAGGCAATCACATACAATTGGAAAGAAATATTTATGGTCAGTTTAGCAGGATCAGCTATCAGATGACCTCTGACATCCACCATCATCTACTAAAGAGCTAATTAGCTGTAAAAGTAGATGACAAGTCAATTGCATCAGCACAAAGGATGAATTTGTCTTTTTGGGTTTTGCTGATAATAAAGTCTGCTAGTTAAAGATAGGCAGAAAGCCACCTGTGTGTGAAAAGCAAACTTTCCTGAAGGAAGGTTAAAAGAAGATGCAGCTGTAAACAGAAGCATAAGGCAAGGTAAAGGTACAGCATGAGGGGATACTTGTAGAGAACCGGGTGGAGGGGCTCATAGCTAGAATGAAGTAATGAAGCACAGGAGAAAATTCAGTCTGTGGACACTAGATTTAGCCCCATACTAATTCAGATTGTCCTGATTTTTAAAAAGCTGCACATCCTCACTGCAGCTCTTGAGGATGCTGTTGGTTATATTCAATGGCATGTTTACCTGGGAACTGAAGTAAAGGCAGTTTTCTTGGATGCTTGAACATCTGCTTCTCAGCACACAGTCTTGGGCTTTCAAATACACAGCCTGCTTTTTCTTGTGTACTGAGTTGCAGTGGAACTTGCTTCAGGCTCATGCCTCAACCTTAACTTCTCCATTTCTGTGTTTGTAACCTTGAGACAATTTAGAGCTTCCTTCATGTTGGCATAAATGGGAATTAATCATTCTGTAGCTTTGAAATTTGCTTCAGAGAACTGGAGAGAATGCTTGACCTGGTCAAATGAAATTCCTTGTTTTGCCTTCTCAGCTTTGACATGTTTTTAACTGCTGCAAGCAGATACAGGGTGGTGGAGCTGCCATATGGCAGCAGCCTGTCTGTCATGGGAGTCTTGATGGAGCTAACGCTAGAGGAGTTGAGACCTTTTCAGCAGCTTTGAGAAGATCCAATGTGAGGGATGCTGCAGGGAGCTGTTTGGCCCTACATTGCACAGACCTTCTGGACCATACTCATCCTTTTTTCCTTTTGTGTTCCTCTATTTCCTACAAAGTTTGTTTCTGTGATTTAGTTAGGTTTTCTTCAGTCAGTCCTGTACCATGCTGTTTTCTGCATAGCTGCATAACATGATGCACTGGTGGCTTTACTCAGTAACAAGTCAGGGTTACCCCTTCCCTCTTGCTGCTTCTGAAATGCTGGCTGTCATTGTGAGCATGGTTGATGGCACAAAACCATTTTATGACTGGCTCTACTAAGAGCATTTTCTAGGGGCTTTAAAAATACTAGTTACTTAAAAAATACAGTGAGGGGAAGATGGGAGCAACTGTATTTTCTGGTAATAAGATGGGCTCTGTGGGGTATTGTAAAACTAGTTAGCAAAACTGATTCCTATTTCTACGGTAGCACAATTAACTGCATTGACTGTAAAACCAACTTATTTAGAGAAATAGAAAAGATGAGATAAGGAGTGTTTACTTAACTGCTTTTGAAGGGGACCTGCAAGGAGTTATGCTCACATGCAGAATACAATTGGTGGTTTATGCCATTCTGGACCTGTTGAATGCTTTATCCATATTAACAAGTGGGTAAGGGATGTCTGCCACTATAATTTTTGTAGAGAAGGCAACTGTGTAGGCGGCTGCCTGCCATTGAGTGTCTGGAGAGCTAACCCTAACCCAGGCCAGGTTGTTCTCAGTTTTCTTCTGTTGTTGAAACACTCTGACAGCTGTTACAACTGTAGCAGCTGTTTTGTCTTCATTACATGATTGAAAAAAAAAAAAAGACAACTCAGGCCAATTGCTAAGATTCATAACTGAGCACAAATCCCCACTGAAGCTGAGGGGAGTTTATCTGATTGTTCCCTAAAACTGGCTTGTTTTGTAAACTGTAGCTGTAGGGAAGTCTCAAAACCTCTGAAAGCCCTTATGCTAGGATGGTTTAGCCCCACTGAACTTGGTGACTTCTACACCACTGCAGATTCTGGTTGACTAGAGTACCTTTAAAAAGGCTTCCCAAGTTAAAAGAAGCCACCAGGACCTTTGCCTTCTTGCCCCTGTTCTGTGGTAGCTGAGCTACTTCGGGCATGACATTAGCCCGTTGTAATTGTACACCTACAATGTATTTGTAAGTGGTGATAGGCAATATGCCTACTTGGTTAAGAAGCAGCATAAGATGCAAAGCTCTGAGTCTTATTTCCATTGGTACCCCTCATTTGCTGCGGGACTTTCTCTGAGGCTCAGTTCCACAACCTGTAGAAGGAAGATAATTACGCTTGGAATTTTGGGGCAATCAGTTAAGAAGCTAGTTACTAGGTAGACATCTACTTCCATTAGTGATGTTGAGATGTGGTGAGACCAGAGTTTATTTTGGTTGAAATGATGTCTTGATAGCTTTGTGCTTCCCTTACTCATTCCCTGCCTTCTCCTGTTTTCTCTTCACCTGATGCACATGTTCTACATTTGTTGGAAAGGGACTCTCTCCTCTGAATGAAGAGCCAAGCAGTCCTGGCTGAGGGACAGATTCAGTTTTGGACAAAATGAGATGCTGTTGCGAAATGACTGCCTTGTGTTCTGGTAAAGCAAACCTGAGCTTTTCATGTAGGCTTTGACAATTAAGTGTTGTCAGCAGCATGTTGTGTATTGACGTTGCTGTACTGTACATGATATGTAGTGGATAGCTAAGGGCTCCAAAACCCATGCAAAATCCTAGCTTCTGCCTATTTCCACTGTGATGAAGAGTCGAGCTGGTTTTGAGATACCTAAAGGTTGTTTTTTTTTTTTCTCTACCATGCATCCTAATGATCCAGGTCATAAATTCAAGGTAGCAGTTTGAAAGGGAAGGATGAATCTCCTGCCTAGGCACATGCCAAACGGCAGCATCCCTGAGGCATTCAGCTAGGGACTCACAGGGCAAGACTGTGGCAGAAAGTAGTACTCTAGTGCTGTACCATGTGCTTTAACTTTTTGGTAGAAACATTTTAACAATAAAAAGAAATCCATATGAAATCAAACTACAGTCCAGAGCAGATTGCATTCTTATAAATATGAATAATGCAAGTTCAGTTAGATTTTTTTAGTTTGAAGTCATCTGAGGATGTGGGGCACATCCTCAAGTAAAGATCATCTATCAAAGTCTGCCATACTCAACTGTTTGTGTTGCTTTTTATATTTTTTAATAGAAATTCTTTTTTTAAATTATCTTTTTAAATGACTTATTAAAAAGGAAAACATTTTCTTCTGCTGTTGTCACCTTATATTTTATTCAGACTCTTCTATCATGCCCACTTCCCTGGTGCATGAACGCTTAGCTACTACTGCACTACAGCAGACCAGCATGAAATGATATAAAAGACTATCGTATCAGTGAGAAAGCATGATTGGAGATTTCAAAGGGCTGTATAGATCAGGGAGAGGACCTTGAAGCTAATGTGAAATTTGACTGGCAACCAGTGGATGATGGAGACAGAAGTGGAATTACATGCTCACTCCATCTGGTGCCAGTCAGAATCCCAGCAGCAACATTTGGTACCAGCTGCAGTCTGTTAATTGTGTGTTCAGAGAGACTGGCAAAAACAGCATTACAGTGGTTCAAATTGAATGAAACAAGAGCAGGAACAAATACCTCTGCTTCTGAAAGGGCAAGTTGCTGGCACAGTCAGGTAGTGTTTCTGAAGTAAAAGATGATGCATTGCTCAACAGAGAGCTTCAGCTGCATGTGTTTAATTCCAGGTGCAAGGAAAAGTCTGTCTCCTAAATACTTACTAAGGGAATTAATTGCAGTAATGCTTTCAAAATGCATAAATAAGAATAAGAGATTGAAGGCAGCATATGGAGATGACTTTTGCAATACTTAATTTTGAGTTTTAATTAAAGAACACTTCAGATACTTAGTCCAGGTTTTGGTATGGCAAGAAGGCAGCCGACTTGGAAAAGAGGGTGCAATTTGGTGACAAGTCAATGGTGTGACCATATGAACATAATATAACACTGGTGATGGTTCAGTTTGCCTTGGAAAAAAAGGTACCTAGGAAAAGTGTCAGAGTTTATGGATTTACATCTCAATAGTGGCCAAATAGAGAAGAAATAAAGGTGGGACAGATCTGGACCTTTCTTACACAGAACCATGCGTCAGAGGAGAGAACTGCAGAGGGCCCAATTCAGCCTTCTTATGCGCCTTACCTTCCCATGGAAATGAGATACTCATGCACCAGGAACATGGAGTTGGAGTCTAAGCTTTTCTAAAATAAACAAGTTTCAGGAAGCAGTGTGTGACAAAGGCATGCAAATCTTCAGTGCCTGAGGCACAGCATATAATATCAAAATACCAGGAGGGCAACAAGAAATGAGTTTTAGCTGCACCTTCCTGTCCTGCTCATCACAAAGGATGCAAGATAGTTAGGTGCTCTCTATATTATGCACTGACAAAGCTCATGCACTTGGCTGAACATTCGATGTACCTTCCTGGAATGCTTTGCCTTTCAAATCTGCAAGCAACCAGCTGACTCTGCATTGCAGTGTTTGCTCTACCTGTCCTCATCAGGTCTTTACAAGCTGGAGGAAAGATGTTGACGAAAGTAATCGATAGAGTAAAGAATGATGAACCAATGAAAAGAATCTGACTGAAAGGCCACAATGGAGACCACAACAGTCATGACAGTATCATAATTATCATTTTTGGGGATGGTAAATTAAAATGCTAGCACAGAAATAACAGAATCAATAATTTAAACCTTGGCAAGAGTAAGGTTATAGAAGAAAAGGCCAAGAGCAGTAACTGTTGTGCACAAAAGAACACTTTCTCTACTCTTTAGTTTACCAGCATAATCATCAGTTGTGATGCAATACTAGGCCTGTTCGCAGACTCCTTCCACTAGTGATAATATGCCAGAGAACCGGAGGGTGTGGGGGAGAGAATGTTCTTATATGTAGTGATTACAGAAGTTGGGTTTCTCCTGAGTTGTATTGCTATCAACTGCTTGTGTGACCTTGAGCACAAGACAGTTTACTTCCTAATGACTCCTTTTTTCAACAAAAAAAACGATTGTGCCTTTAAATTTGTTTTGAGAGTATTTTGCTGCACTTGCATGGAAGGCAATTGTACATGTTCGTACACAACACTCAGCTTCGCGTTAGAATGATGCGAGTTAGTGTCAGCTGTAGTAAAGCTGTGGCTTCAGATCTTGATTCACTAATTCTCCTAATGTTAATATTTGCCGTGCTTGGAGTTTAGAGCAAGAATATGACTGAAGGTTTACAAGACTTGTGTAACCATGCAGGACAGTGTCATTATGGATAAGCAAATTAGCTCTGCTTAAATCTATGACAATACTCCTGTGCATAGAAGCTGAGTTTTAATTTGCATGATTTGAAAACTCTGCTTCCATTTGTGAGAAACTGAAAGACTGAAAAGAGAAGGGGGGAAAAGCCCAAAATTGAAAAGGAAGAAAGGAAGTGAAATACAAATACTAGAGGTGAAAAAGAAGTATAAAGAAAAAATGGGAAAGGATATGTAATAACTTTGTTAGGTGCTTTGAGGAGCTCTATTTGTTAACATAAAATTGGAGTCCTTGAGGCTGGCAGGCATCTCCAGAAATGGTCTCTCCAACCGCTGCTCAAGCAGGGGCAGAGAGAACAGCTTGCCCAAGGCCATGTCCAGTTGGGTTTTCAGTATCTGCCCAGGGGGAGACTTTACAGCTTTTCTGGGCAGGTTGTTACACTGTTCAACCACCCTCATGCTTAAAAGGATTTCTTGCCTTAAACAGAAATTTCTTTCTATTTTGTTAGCACCAGTTGCCTCTTGTCCTGTCACTGGGCACCACTTAGAGCAGCCTGGCTCCCTCTGCTTTATGCCCTTTCCCCCTCCCTGGCTGAACAGTCCCAGCTCTCAGATTCTCTTTGTGTGTGTCGTGGTTTAACCCCAGCCAGCAACTAAGCACCACGCAGCCGCTCACTCACTCCCCCCCCATCCAGTGGGATGGGGGAGAAAATCGGGAAAAGAAGTAAAACTCCTGGGTTGAGATAAGAACGGTTTAATAGAACAGAAAAGGAGAAACTAATAATGATAATGATAACACTAATAAAATGCCAACAGTAGTAATAAAAGGATTGAAATGTACAAATGATGCGCAGGGCAATTGCTCACCACCCGCCGACCGACACCCAGCCAGTCCCCGAGCGGCGAATCCCTGCCCCCCACTTCCCAGTTCCTAAACTAGATGGGACGTCCCATGGTATGGAATACACTGTTGGCCATTTTGGGTCAGGTGCCCTGGCTGGGCATGAGAAGCTGAAAAATCCTTGACTGTAGTCTAAACACTACTGAGCAACAACCGAAAACTTCAGTGTTATCAACATTCTTCACATACTGAACTCAAAACATAGCACTGTACCAGCTACTAGGAAGACAGTTAACTCTATCCCAGCTGAAACCAGGACAATGTGAGCAGTCCCTTCATCACCTTTGTTTGTCTTGTACTGGGAGCCCAGCACTGAACCCGACATTAGAGATGCCTCTCATGGGGGCTGAGTCAAGGGGAGTCTTGTCTCTCGACCTGCTGACAACTCTCTTCCTGATGCAGCAGTTTTCAGGAACCAATCTTTGCAGAAGATCAGCTCTTTAAAAAAAAAAAATTCTAAAAAATTAAAAATTTTGTGACCGTGCCATCAGAGATTCCCAAGAGCACTGTGTGATCTTGAAAATGTGATCACCAGTATGCTAATTCCTTATTGGGTGCAAGCCTACTGCCCACACTATTTGGTGTCTGAATGATTTAAATGAAGACTTGGTTTTCCGAAGAAAGTGTTTATATTGCATCTAAATGTTAGGATGCACTTTTAAGTATTTTTCATTTGTTTTTTTTCCAGCTTTTGTATTATATTGTGCAGAGCAGTTGTATGAGCTCAGCTCAATGCACATTACAAGCTCTGTAGCTGCTCTGAAGGTGGAAAGGAATGCTGTTTAGTCCTAAACATAAAATTTTAGTTGGTGGGCAGGTTTTGGCCGCAGCCTTAATTTGTCATCATACATAATCAGGAAAAGTAATTTTTAAAACAATTTAAAAGCAGTTCTTTCATGGCTACCTGTGATCAAATCATGCAGTTGTTCAGTCCCTACAGCAAACTTCATATGATCATTGTTACTGACTCTTCTGAAAAAATCAACAGTTTGATCTTACACAAAAATTTCAATGAGTTTTTTTCCAATGCAAAACTTAATTCTGTTGTTGCTAGTTTGTTGTGTCTGAGCTTGTCTTCCCCTAACATTTACAAAAGAACTTGCAAAGAGCTGGTGAAAATGAACTTCAGAAAGATCTCATTGGTTTTATAGAGGATTGAACTCAAACTCTTGCATGTACATACATGTATGAGGAAAAACATTGGGTAAACAACTAACACAAAGACTGGTCATAAATATATTAAGGGAAAATTCATTATAATTACCAAAAAATGCCTAAACTTCTTCCAAGGAATTAGGTTTTTTTAGTAAGTCTGCATTTGCCATGAAAGGAACAAGCTTGTATTCTTAAGTTTATATTATTTTCTTACCTGATTGCATGCTTTAACTGCATCTTATCTCAGGATCTCATATAACTTAGATTTTTCTGTGCTCTTCTGCTTTGCCTGAGTTAAACTCACCTTATCCAAGGCTGAGTAACACCATGTGAGGTGCACCAATAGCTTTTTCAGATGCCTTCTGTTTTAATTACCATGTGTCAAATATTTCCAACCAGCTTGTGGTCTGCAGAACAAATTAAACATCTCCATAAAGTGGTTTAAAAAATTATCCAAAACTGGACTAAACTTGAACCATGAATATATTAATGAAAATCTCAATCTGTTCATGGACATTTTGTGAGCAACAAAAAGCAGCATTAATCAAGTCAATTACTTGCTTTGCAGTTTTCACTTGACGATAGGGAATGTTACAGCATTTGGCCCTCTAAATTCTGGTAGTAACACAAGCAAGGGAAATTGATTTTCAGTTTCCTCTTCAAGATGTCTGTTTCTTATAACTTTTACTTGAGCATGGATTTTTCTACCTCTGTAGGTTATAAGGTAGAAAGTGTCTTTGTTAGCTTGAGCAGTGCTTGTGTTGGAAAAAGCAGCCTGGCTAGTCAGTTAGAAGGCATATTTCCCTGCTCCTTCTGGATGAAAATAAAGCCTGGCTCTGGACCATGCATCCTGCCCATAATTCATGCTGAGGGTGTCAATCAGTAAGCTAAAATGCCTACAGGTATCTGTGTCGGTGTGTGTAAGATAATATTGCTTTTCATTTTCTAGCGAAGGGCATTATTCCGGTAATGGCACCATTCCCAGTATCCCTGTGAGCTTGCCTAGCACTAAAGCGTAGCTCCTGAATATAGGTCAGAAAAGGACGTTGTTATAACTAGTGTCCTTGATGGAAACTGGTATGTGCTGAATTTGCAAAAAGTCTGAGTTCAGTGTCATCCGTTTTCAGTATTTCCCGAACAATTGATTTATTTCACATTATTAATGAACTTTGCAGCAGTTCCACTTGTCAGGCCTACTCTGCAGGGGTCAATAATGAGAGGAAACCTGATGTTAGTGGATCCAGCTTAAGTGATTCTGTCATGCTAACGATTCAATATATCAGGACAAATGTCAGCTCCTTCCAATATGTTAATTCCTCTGATCCTATTTGCATAAACTACAGTCAATGAAATACAAGTTCCCCCTCTAGGATAGTTAATGGAGATTTGTAAAGGATTTTTTTTTTCCTGAGTTTCTAGGAAGGCTGAGGAGAACGGAACCTCATTCCTGAACTCCATGTATAATCTGGAAGCAAAGATGTGGCTTTACTTGAACACAACCTCTTCAAGGAGTAGGTTTAGCTACCTGATTAGGTGATAGTAGAGATGAAGACTAGACATCCCCTGTATCTGATTTTGTAGGTCTCGGAAGGGATTGCTCGTGAACCAAGCAAGCATCAGAGAGGATTGACTTCTGGCCTTCTGTACTCAGAATAGAGGATTAACCCTTGAAGTTAGTGTACATGTGAGACTGTATTTTCCCAGCCTTTCCGGCAAAAATGTTGCCAAATTATGTGTCCTCATAAAATGAAACTTGTTGTCAACAAAGTACCCGTGGTAGTTCTGCACTAGCAAGCTTTCAGAGCGTGCACTTGTGGCTCTCCGATGTCTTGTCTGAGTTCTCAGTTGCTTAAGCTGAAGGTTTTTCTGCATTTAGTGGTGTGAAATGCTTACCTGTGGCTCATACCAAGTTCCTCAACATGGCTGAAGTGGGGGTCCTGTGGTTTGCACCTGAGTTTACTACAGGGATGACCTTGTTTTCTCCTTAAGATGCTGGTTTGTGTGCACCAATTTGCCTTTAGGAATGAGAAAATAATTTATGAACATTAGAAGTAGAAAAAAATTTCCCTAGATATTTGTGGAATAGATGTTACTTGTTGTCATGCACTTTCTTGTGGCCTTGGTACCTGAAGATGCTAAAACATTTTAGTAACTTAAACATTTGTTCCCACAAGCCAACTTAAAGGCATGTATTTGAAACAAGGCTTCACTGAGGTTCTCTGTCCCTATTTTGCTTCTACCAAGACTAAATAAAAAATGAAGGGTTTTGTACAGTAATTCCTCTCTTCCCTGGATTTTTGAGATGATGCTTCAGTGTTTAGCAACAGCAATAAAAGCGTGGAATACTAATGGTTGTAAACACCACGAGGGGAAGCAGCCTTTCCCACAGAGTGTTAAAGTTTCTCAGGACAAAAAAAGGTAAGTAGCTACTGCTTTGTTTTCTTCTACTTTCTCTGTGTATGAAATCACTTTGATAGATCTGCAGGAAGAGATTTAGTTGCAGATGGCAGAGGTCAGTGTATTGTGTATTCAATGTAGTCAATAATAAAGTCAGGACTTATGCTAACTGAATGTTAATAAGGAATCACAAGGACCTTGGAAAGTCATTACGTCTGGTCATTTGCTTCACAATATTGCTCCAAACAGGCTCTGGAGGCCAATGCAAGGGGATTAGAAAAAAAAGTCTGGAGGAACAAGGGAAAGCAGAAAGGATAAAAATAGAAAGTTCGTGTAATGTGCAGCAGACCATTGTAAAGACATTTTCAGAGTACAGCTGTTACACAGTGAAGAAAACCGTATTACTTCATTAAAAGGCTTCAACATTGAGCCTCATCTTAGTCATCCTTTCTCCCCCTGAAATTGCTGTCCTGTTGGCCTAGGAGATCATGATGAAAAACGCATAGCTTCCCGTAACAGCAGAAATCTTGGCTGTGGCTGTAAAGTAGAAATAACATAAACTACATTCAATTGTCAAGGTTACAGATGAAATAGACACAAAACAGAAGGGGTTAATTCCTGCAGCTCTAGATACTTGAGCAAAATTTTTGTTCGCTGGGATTTTCATGTGTGAACAATGCAAGATTTGTCCCAGGAGCTCTGGTTTTGGGTTGGGCTCGAAAGTAAAAATCTGTAGGCTATAGCATGACTCAAGCCAATAGTCTTTCCTTCCTACAAACCAAATATTTATTATCCCTTACATTAAGTCATCATTAGTTTGCTCTCCCACCTTGAAATGGCAAAAACTGGAACAAAAACTTCAAACCCTAAATCGAGTCATTTAATCTTACCCAGTGTTATGGGTAAGATGGGACATGGTCTTTTTGGTAGCGGGGGAGGGGCCGTGGGGGTGGTTCCTGTGAGAAGCTGCTAGAAGCTTCCCTGGCCACAAGTCGGATCTGGCTCTGGCCCAGGCCGACCCAATCAGTGACGGTGGTAGTGCCTCTGGGAGAACACATTTAAGAAGGGGAACCTGCAGTGAGTAGGGGGATTGGAATGTGAAAGGAACCCCTCTGCAGACCCCGAGGTCAGTGCAGAAGGAGGGGAGGAGGTGCACCTGAGGAGGATGATGCCCCTGCAGCCCGTGGTGAGACGGCAGGCTGTCCCCCCCCAGCCCATGGAGGTGAACGGGGGACCAGATGCCCCTGAAGAAGGCCGTGACTCCATGGAAAAGCCCACGCTGGGGCAGTCTGTGGCTGAAGATCAGCCCACAGAAAGGACCCATGCCAGGGAAGTTTGTGAGGAACTGCAGCCCTGCAGAAAGGACCCATGTTGGAGAAGTTTGTGAAGGACTGTCTCCTGTGGGAGGGACCCCACGCTGGAGCAGGGGACGAGTGAGGAGTCCTCCCCCTGAGGAGGAAGGAGCAGCAGAGACAAGGTGTGGGGAGCTGACCCCAACCCCATCCCCTGTTCCCCTGCGCCGCTGGGGGGAGGAGGTGGAGAGAACCAGGAGAGGGGTTGAGCGGGGAAGGAGGGAGGGGTGGGGGGAAAGTGTTCTAAGGTTTGGTTTTACTTCCTAATATCCTTGTTTTGATTTGGTTGGTAGTAAATTAAATTGATTTTGTTTCTTCCCCAAGTTGAGCCTGTCTTTTGCCCGTGACCACAAGTGGTGAGTGATCCCTCCCAGTCCTTATCTCGACCTATGAGCCTTTCTTCATATTTTCTCCTCCTCATCCCACCATGGCTGGGTGGGGAGGAGTGAGTGAGCGGCTTCATGGTGCTTTGTTACCAGCTGGGCTGAAACCACAACACCCAGACAAAGCTATCTTTGCAGGAGTAATGTCACTGTACTTAGTGTAGGATCTTAGTGTTGCTCCTCACCTGTATTTCCTGAGGTCACTAATGAAGGAAATATCTTTCATGGCATTATCAACATAGTCAGTGAGCACCCAGCAGATGTTGCTGCCCTGTGACGTGTGGTTGCCTCACTTCTTGCTAGTTGTGCAGTTGAAGCTCCAGCCTTTATCATTTCAGTGAGCAATGACCAGTCCTGCAATATACCGAGTTCTACTACTTGGCTATGCATGATAATGTCTCTGTGCCACTGAGCTGGCCTCCACTAGTTAATTTATTGCAAATGCCTATAAAATGCATGTAGAAGGCAGGTAGGTCTGTCATAAATCTCAAAAAATTAGCTTAATGCTCTTATTGTTTGCAGGCTGGGTATGTGGGCATAATGCCTGTGTATTCATTAAAATTTGGTCCAAGGGTAAGAGCTTAGTAGACAAAATTGCTGGTTTTGTAGCGACATTCCAGTATATTTACAGTGGAAAGGACTAGTGAGGTTGTTAATATTGCACAAGTTTCAAACCCTTTGCACAGGGCACCTTAATTTCCAGCAATTTTGCAGTAGTGAGGAAGCTCAGCCTTTGTACAGAGTGTCAGTGTGGGACCTAAGGTTTCAGATGACTTGGGGTTAGGAAAATTGATAGTCTCATTTATAAATATGCTCCAGTCAATGAAGCTATGTCCACAGTTTAGATGAAGCAGGTTGAATACCGGAAAAATGCAGCCTGGTGAGTGACAGGGATTCTATTGGGATTAATTCATTTTGCCTGTCACGCAGAGTCAAGATTTGGGCAGAAGTCTTTGCTGCTGCCTTGTCCTCCTGAGCCATGAGTGACTTGCATGCTTTAAAAAATGTTGCTTGTCATCAAATATATTAGGACCTGCAAAACATAGTATTTTATTTGAGACGTATAACTTTCTTATTCAACTTTTATGCAAAATTGAACTAGGTATGATTCAGGCTGAGTTTGCCCAACCCATCCTCTTACAGATGTGAAACCAGGCAGTGATTTAGCTCGTTATCTTGAAGACAGTGTGAATATTCAGCCTTTACTATTAAAGCGTTGGGTGTTTCTAGGGGATCCACCATGTTGGATAGGTTTGAATAAGAAAATCTCTAAAACATCTCCCAAGGACTCATCTTGTAAGTGCTTATCAGAGCAGATGGTAAATATAAATAACCTGTGGAGCAGTTTTTCTTTAACCTATGCCCTCCACTTTAATCTTCACTGGAGCAATGCTGGTCCGTCACAATTTAGTCCTCAAATATCACATCCTTGTTATATTGAAAAAGCCTTTGGGAAGCGTCCTGCATACTGATCTACACGGGGAGTAAATGAGTAAAAAATGACTAAGTTGTCCCTCAAAAAGTTGATATTAACTGTTTTACCACCATTTGTTAGTGCTCAGAGGAATGTGTCCAGAGTATTCAACTATCACAGGAGCTTAGTGTTTTGGTTGATATTGGAGCTTTGATCCAGCAAAATGCTTAGTGCCCTCAGCTTCCAGACAATTTCCTCAGAGGAGAGAGCATGGAGGCTCTGGGTTGCAAAAAGCTTGCGTTTTCAGTGACATCTTCATGAAATTCTTACACATAAATCCTGAATAGTATTGTGGGTAAAGGGCTGTAAGGGATGAAAGCTTTAATGAGCATGCACATCCTTTTCTTGCGTTTTTGCTGAGTTTTGCTTCATTTGTTAAGGAATTGCAGTATTTCAGAGTTCCAATATGTAAAACTATGTGCATTTTTAACAAACTCAGAAGCACAGAGATTAACTGCCTCTTTCTACTCAATTCCAGACTAAATGACATGTGCATGGTGATAAAATCAGAATGAAGTACAAGCTTCTGTACTGTAATCAAGGTATAAGAAGGGTATTTAGCTTTTGTCACATCCTAATACTTACAATGAAAATGTGACTGTTCTACTTCAGATACCTTCTATTTCAGAATAATAATATGCTGGCATACTGGAAAGCTCTTCAGGAAGCTCTTACTCTTTATATCTGTTTCCCCATGAGACATTGGATGACAACATATTTAAGTTTGGAGTTGCAGGTGCACTTAAATCAGTGTAGTTTTGTTGATTTTTTTTTTTATTATTATTTTTTTTTTTAAAAAGGATCTGATTTCCTTTGTGGAACTGTGGTTCAAAACAAATATCAGGCTTTGCATCTACCCTAACTTAATATAGAGAGCCTTTTGTCACCTGGGTGAAGAACTCAAATAACCCTATAAACATTTTGCAAACATAGCTAATGAAAACTAAGTCTTCACCATCTCTCAAATAAACTCCAGTTGTCCAAGACTCCTTTTACTCTGGGAATTTTCCCCTTGCACCCAAATTGACCCAATCATGTAACCCTTTTCTACCAAGAAAACCACTGCATTGAGACACTGTAGGATGTGAGAGGCCACTACTGGACATCTTGCTTCCAAGTCCTAAATTATGAGTGGACTGAACTGTCTGTGACTGTGGGCCTATGCAGCCCTGGGCAATTTTCCTTCTACATCTTACCTATGGGAACTCCAGGATCGTCTTCTCTTTCTAAAACATGGAAATTACCTAGTACAGTGAATATATGTCAGTGACACACTTTCACACCATCCTGGTTGAAATAAATCTTAAGTGTTTCAAATATTAATGCTCTTCCTCTACCAATTAGTAGAGTCAGTGGGACTTAAAACAGGCACTCCTCACAGGATGCGGCTTGTTACCAAATGGAGACATGAATTGAGGTAGACTTTGTAAGGAAGCAAGTGCAGCCCCCAAAAAGCTGCATAAGTGTCCAAATGTGGCATGGTATTCATAAGCAGCAATTTGTGTATTAACAATCCCTGCACAAGATTGAAAAGCAAGTTTCAATTACAGTCCTTTTAAAAACATTTGGAAAATGCTGCTACTTCATGCCTATTGATTTCCTTATTAAAATCAATATTCATATAATGAGGTCTGACACATTTCTGACCTGTGTAAATGCAGTGAATTCTTGGGGTGGGGGAGAAATCTCTGGTAATGGAACTTTAAGGATCTGTCTTAAACCTGCATGAGAGACAGGCACTCGAAAGATGCCTCTCATAAGGCAGAGGGTGCTTCGGTATACTTAATTTTGACCTTGATTACTTAAGCATTTTTAGGTTGCTTATCTTTGCTTATGCAATCACCTAGCAATAAGCAATAAAATATATTAAGGTCATATTTACTTTGCAAATCCTGAATGGTACAAAACTTAATAAACCCTTGGATGATACAGTTGGTCACCACCTCCACTGCTGAAAAATTCAAAATAAGGACAGTGAATATAAGAGCCCATGTCCATGTTGCCCTAGCAGTATGAAGAGAACCTGAATGTAGGCTGCCAAGCTGCACAAGGTAAACTTACTAAACGTTTAGTTCAGAATATAGCAGGAGGTTCTCATGTGTACATGTATCAGGCTGTGGTTGGGTTTTCTTTCTACTGTGGTCTTGTAAATAAGCACTATAGAGAGATCTAGGGTATATGTTTGGCACTGTTACTGCCCTTCTGGATAGGTTTGTTCTGTGCTGCTGTCTTCATCAGTAAAAATAGAAACAGTGGCTCCCACTCCCTTTTTAAAGCTCTGACAAATGAAATCTGTGGAGAGGAGTCAGTTTTTACTAGTGGTCTTACCTAATCCTTAGACTTTATGGTTGTTTAATACCTCTTCCTCTTTCTTTCTTGTCTTGGGAACAAACAGTTCCCACAGTTTTCTTAGGATTCTTAGTGGGTTTTGATGGTCACTGTGTTTACTGCTAATCTGGCATGGCTACTTAATTAGCTACAAAAAATAACCATTAAGGGGCAGTTACAAATGAGAGAGCTAGAAAAGAAAACGCTCATTTTCGTTTTTTCACTCTGCAGGCATCTTAGCAAACCAAACTGCTAAAGTAAAAATGTGGGCCTAAACGAGACCTCTGGTGGTATGGGAATGTAGTCCTTTTATGAGTGTGCCTAAACTAGTAATCCTACATCAAGCCCAATGCTGCGTTGGTTTGCAGTTTCTCTCTTTAAGACAATCCAACTCTCATTTAAGAATATAACATTAACACAATCTACTATTTCAAAGGAAGCAGTTTTAGTGGTCCTTGGCCTCATTGCTAAGAATGTGAAGTTCATCAGTAGTGTATCATGCTTCAATTTCTAGCAACTGAATTTTTTGGTTTTGATTAAAAGCTAGAAATCTGCCCCAAAACTATGTGCTCTTTGTAGATGGTATTACTCCTCATCTCATCTTACCCTGCTGCTAATTCCTCTTAGCCCTACATCACTTGTGTGTGTTGAAAAGCATAATTCCTAAAATAGTTTTGGGAGTATCTGTTTTGAACTTAAACAGCTGAAAGTATCTGCAAGGAATAGGAAGATCGGTGTCTTGTCGTTATGCATATGTGACTTCCTCCTTTCCCACTGTTGGGGATATTTGCCCTACCAAGATCTCCGCTGGAGAAATATTCCAAAGTGCTTCTAACAGATAGCTTTTAGTTAGGGAGTAGATGATACAAATATCTTTATCTATAGGGCATAATAGATAGTCAGGAGACTCAAGAATCACACAAAGGAAGAAAATCAACAGCTCCTTTAAAGCTTCATTCTTAAGAGAAGTTAGAGTGGAATAACATTGTTGGTTATCTCATTCAGTGAAATAACCATGCAGTGGTAAAATATTCATGCCACTTCTAAGTGTACATGGAGGCATAGTTCTCAGACAATTCATTAAGCAATCATATATTTGACTTTATCCTCATAGAAAGTAGTTGATTAGGCAAAGGTGACTTGGTTATTTTTCTGCCTTAGTACTGAATGATTGGATAGCAGTAGATGTAATGTCTCTTTTCTATGTTGTAGTAAGCAGCTTAAATTACAATGTTCTCAATTACAACTTGTTTGGCAAGGTGACCAAGCAAGCAGTAACATGCCACTGATGAAAGGCAGTGTGGCTACAAAGCTCAGAGGATGGTTGCTAAGGATTTTTCCCATCTGGGATTGGTCTTTGGTGGCTCTTCCTCAAATTTTCCTCAGTGACCTTGTCAGCACATTCACTTTTTGTGCTGAAGCTGGAAAAACGCGGGAGTTAACAGCAGAGCTGGGATACCATGCGGCAGAAGAGGAGGGTACTGAAGATTGGAATAAAAAACCAGATGGCTTTACAACAGCACAAAATGCACCCAGTGCCTTGTATATCAAGTACATCTATAACAAGGTGAGGAAAATATGATTTGTGGATGGCTGAAGATAAGGAGGGAATGAATGATAGGATGGCTCTGGGCCAACCAAGGTGAGATGACTGTAGGAAAGAGAAACATTGCTGTAGTCAAGATAGATGTCAATTTGTGGAGGGGTGAGGTGATGCTATTCTACCAGGCGCTGTGGAGAGCTCATGCAGAATGCACAACACTGTTCAGATATAGTGTACAAAAGATGAACTCTCAGTGAATCAAATGCAAAAAAGAGACCTGGGAATAATTAAAGGACTGATCTGACTATCATCCCAGAACTGAAAGAGCATGGCTTGCTTAGCCTAGCAGTATTCAGAGGTGATATCATTGTTTCCTATAAATCTATCAGGAGAGTAAATTTCTGAAAGAGAGGCTACTGTCAGCACAAAGTGTGGATATAAACTGTGAACTGATTTCAGCTGGAAACCAGGAGACTTATTCTTTGTGCTTTTGCCCATTAGGATAACAAGGGCATTTCTCCTTTCAGCTTCTTACGGCCCTTACCTAGGGGTAGGATGGAGCTTGAATGATGTATGAACAACGTGTATGGTGGGGGTACCTGAACTACTGGGTCTAAACTCTATGGTCCAGTGGCAAACTCGAAAAGCATGTGAGGAAAATACCTTAAACTATTAAGCTGCTTAAGGGCCCTTTACTGATCAGGAAGAACACTGTCCTAATTGAAAAACTAGTCTGGGACGGAAAGGGGCCTTGAAAGCAGTTAGAACATGGACATCACATGGAAGAAAGTGAAAAGCTGGTGGTAATTAATATAAATCAGAAGATAAAGATGGTAGAAAGTTGGCATGGAAGCAAAAAGGTGCAAGGAGAAATGCATGGCTGGCATGCTTAAGCTTAGTAAACACATCTTTTTAATTGTGTTAGGAATGAAAGGTATCTCAGGAATAATATTGGTCTGTTGCTGGTGGGTGAATAAAACTGGAGATAAGAAAGTAGAGCTTATCAAGTAAAGTATCTATTCTGTATTTGCAGTAAAGTTCAGATGGTCATCATGTGATGTTGATCTGGCTTTCCATTCCAGCAGTGTAAGGGTTATCAAACAGCAACATCAAGGTGGATGCTTCTTAAGTGGTGGGGTAGGGGGTGCCAAATTTCTGCTAATTTGCTTTTCAAGAACTGTACAAGAATTGACTGAGGACTTGTTTGATGATAATCTTGAAAGACATACTTAAATTATGGTGAGACTTGTGCGTGGTATTTGCACGAGAATTTCAATGGAGAAACTAGGATGATGCAAAGTTAACGCACTGCTTGGTATTGCTTGAAATGCTGACGAGATTACGTCTCCGAAGGTATTTCTGAGCAGCTGCTCATTCCTGAGTAGTGAGTGAGTTGCCAGCAGGATCCATTGGGGTTGATTCTTGGCTCTGAGACATTTAATACTGCTGGTGGCCTGACAGGAAGAACAAACCACGGCAGGTAAAACTTTCAGTGGGGGACAGAAACAGAGACCTGGATCACAGGGGAGAAAGTCGCTGTGTGGAACTGAACAAGGGGGACTATGGGAGAAAATAGCTCTAGTAGCAATTTACCAAAACTCTGTTGGATATTTTTTCACTCATGCTCTTCAAAATCAAAACATTTTCCTCAATTAAGCATGCTTCAGACAGCAGTCATGTCTGTTGCCTGTGTGGAACATATAAATAATAACTGAAATCATCTGACATGGGTTCAACTTGTCTGTCATGTGCATCTTCTCCAGCTGCTTGAATATGCTGTGTTGGCTGGGAAACCAACTGTAAGGGTTGATGTTGACCTGCTGTTAACACAGTAGCTATTTGGCTTCCTAGAGGAGGGGCAGGTGTCCAAGCTTTTGCCTTGCATGACTATTGATGTTCTAGATTGTAAGGAAAAATGGCTTTAAACCTCCTGCATAGTGATACTAGTTAGCAAGGGGAAACAGTTTACTGAAGTGACAAAGACAAGGCAATTTCTGATCTATTAATGTCACTTTGAGTAGCAAATGTTGCAAATCATTAATTCTTCCAATGTAGTTGGGATGTTGGTCTGACCTGGCCCTATATGGTACTCAAAAATAATTTTTCGGTGTTACAGAAAGCAACTGATATAATGCATCTCAGTCTGAAACCTGACTGGGACTGAGATAGTTAGTTAGCTTCTGGCCAGTTTCTGCAGAGTTGTGGGAATCAAAAAGCAATTCCAAAAGCTATGTTTGGTAAGTTTAAATTCTGCAGCTTAAGCAGGGGGAAAAATAATCCAAGTTTGATAAACTGAAAAAAAAATGAAAATCACCAGAGGACTAGTGATTTGATGGAAATCAGTACCTTTTAAACAGAAGGCAGTTAACTGAGATACCTGCTATGGCCTTTATTCTTGAATTATATTTCCTATAGTATAAGGACTTCTTTGCATAAAGGTGACTTAAACTGCTGTTTCTGAGCAAGATCAGTGGTACTGGAAAGGCATTTGAATGCATGGCATTGAGGACTGTTGTAACGATAATCAGGGTTAATGGTACACAAAGCTAGGATGAAATTTGCACCCTGATGGTTGCCATTTTACTCTTCCTTTCTCAATATTTCGGCTTATGTTTGTAGCTAACATGTTATTGCCTGGCTTCTAAAGTTTGGGGTTGTGGTTTTGATTTTCTGATCTTTTTTTGTTCTCCTTGAACAAGGCTGGTTGCAGAGCAACAACTTTTTTTGTTCTCCTTACAACAAGGTTGGGTGCAGCTTGCAGGGACCTATCCCCTGCAGCTACCCAGGAAACAGGACCATACAGCAGGAGTAAAGATTTGCGTAGGCACTAATTAACAAGCCACCAAAATGCATCTTGTTTTTAAAAAGCTGCAAATGCTAAACATGGGGTCAATCTTTTAATTTCAGAAATTAAGGGACAAAACTTATCACAATGCCCTTAGGTATTTTTGAACGGCTTGTGAATGTAGGTATAGGTGTTTAATCCCAGAATCCATTTAAAAGGGCTTAAATCCATACATATGTACAAATGATGAATTAAGTGGATCAATTTTGCCTTATGTGTATTCATCACCATACTGTTCATTAGCTGAACAAAGAAAATAGCTTCAAGATTTCAGATCAAGAGTCTATCAAGGTTTGGCAAGCTGAACAACTTATGCAGAAGCTTGGCCTCGTGGGACATGAATGCTCCAGAGTGACCTTGAAAGAGTGATTTTGCAGGATAGAATGGGCAGGAGTGTTATGGCTGTGGGGCTGTGCGAATAGGTGGAGGGGCTTGGGTTTGTTAGCTGAACTGTGAAATCAGAAAATTCTCCAGGGTTGACCCCAGAGTACAAATGCCCTTACTGAAACAGAATACCAAAACAGAATGAACTGTAGGAAATGTTAAATATTGCCTATATGACCCTGAAATATTTAATTTTGGTTAACTTCTTTAGATATTAATGATTTTGAAGGAAAACACGATTTCAGCATGGAAAACAAACTATTCAAATGCTTTTTTTTTAATTGTTTTGAAGGAGAGAAAACACGTATGTCAAAACTGCATACACTTTTCAAAACACTTTGCAAATAGTAACTTTTACTTAGCTGTGATACGTAACAGGAATTTTTAAAGGTATTTCTACACATAAGTTTACAGCCTGCTTCAGGAAAATAAGGTGAAAAGTACTTTATATTTGAATGCGTTCTAGTGAAACACCAGTGTCCAGCTCTTGCAGAGAATGCCTAACTTTCTCATATGCAGTTACCTACAGCTGTAGGATAGCAGGTAGGGCTTAGGAATAGGCAACAAGGGATGATTCTTCTGAATGTTGAGTTTAGCAGAGTGCACAAATCAAATAAGACTTGCATTACCATGTAAAGCTTCATTCAAATACTACTAAATGCCAGCATTGTTCAGTATTGGCCAAGGAATTGGGCTAACTTACCTTGTACCATTGCCTTTCACTTCTGGTTTGGACCAGATTACTATAAATGGCTGTGTGGCTTTATCCAGTACCATTTGATGTAGACTATACCAAAAGTCTTATGAGAAATTCAGCTGGCATGGTGTTAGAAAACACTAGAGTGACCAATTTTTTCTATTAGAGTAGTAATAATGCCTGTTGAATTCTTGAATTCAGTTTTTCTGGTACTACAGTAGCAGCAGAATTCCTGCTCAGACTGGGTTGTGTAAGGCTTGCTAGAGGGCAGCATAGGGGGGAAAACAACAGAAAGAAGGGGTTGAAGGGAAGGGTTACTATTGCTCTTGTGTTGATGGGAGTGGCACCCGAGTGGCACAGTGTAGGATGAACTTTCATCCTGACCACACTTAGTTCTTGCCCTGCTTTTTGACCTTTGTCTCTTCAGCTCTGTATTGTGTTTTATCCAGATCTGAAATGTGGAAAGGTTTGGGGGGAACTTTTTAATGATCTGCAGCTGAAAAAGGCTGCTTAACTGGAAAGCCGTGTTCTCACTGAAGCTCATCTGATGCTGCCTAGGCTGAGAGACAGAGTGGAAACCCTTTGACAGTGTTTGAGAAATTTGACTTGAATATGCATTGGTGTGAAGTTTGGAAAACTTTTTTCATGGTATTTTCAAGCTTGTTTTCAGAACTAAATGGTAGAAGTAGGTGTAGGTAACTGAAAACGGTCTATGGATACGGTGGATGAGCTCAGAAAAACCCAGTGCTATTCTTAATTGTTACAATGAAGTGCTGCCCAATGAAGTGCTACTACCAGGAGGCATTCAACTTGACCCACCAACATCTATACTCTGTAGCTGTACTGCAACTCAACCAATGTGTCTCCATTTCATTGTGTAATTCATCCCACCATCATTGCAAGTCTGAACTACACTTGTAACCTCAGCTCCCAATATGCTGAATTGACGATAAAATCAAAGTGGGGGGAGAAATATTTTTTACAAAGAACAGACATTACTCCCTTTTGACAAGAGACAAATGTTTCATTCAAATGCTGCATTTCGCATATTGGAAACAGTAATGAATTCTTGTGCACCTTTCTCCCTAGTTCACAATGTCAGCCCCAGGCGTAGAGGCACTTCAGGCTTTTCTTACAAAATTAAATTTAATGTTACACCTTCCAGTGGAATGATGCATAAATCAAGTGTTTGATTTGCATGGACTCTAGTGAACAGCCCCATCCTGTGCAAATATAAACCCAGTCTTGAATATTATGTCAGGGACAGGAACAAAGCAATCTAGGGTTTCCAATGAGAATCTGGGACCAAGTGTAATTCAGCCTGGTATTATGTTGCTCTCATGTCAAGGCTGTTATTAAAATTCTTAGGTTTTGCCTCCTTTTTTTCATCTCAAAAGAAAATGTTTTTTCTGACCTTCTTGTATTTTGGCAAACCAGTATACACCAGTGCTATTTATACACTGTCTGTGAAGAGCTGAGATGGAATTGTTGGAGGTTTTTTGTTTTCTCTTAGATAAGCAGTGAGGCTAGCAGGATAGAGGGGTAATGAAACAAGGCAAAGCAAAGATGATCATGGAATAAAAATGCAAATGGAAAGAAAAAGATTAGGTAGCTTTGTACCCTTTTTGAAAATAGGCTGCCTTCCATGTGAGTATTCAGAGCCTGGACCAGGTCAGCAAAGTTAAGGGACTAGAAGGCAATAAATATATTCTGCTTCAACATGCAAATGCATTTGTGTTCAACACAATACAAATCCCTCTGCAGGGCTTTCTCATGGAGCCAGGCTGTTAGGTACTGCGCTGCCATATATTTGTTACAGATGGATATTCTTAAGTTCTTCATAGAGGTGGTGGTTGTTTTAGTCCAGTGAATTGTAAATACTGTTCCTCACAAACTCTGCTGAAATTTTGATTGCTTTGTGAGCCTGAAGTTTGTGGGTGAGACACTGAGTTTCTGTCTAACCACAGTACTTGTGCATCAACTGTATTGGGATGGGGCTGCTTTGTGTGCCTAAATAAATCAAGGTCTCATGCATTTACCTTCCCCCTGCACACACACACACCCACACACCCACCCCCTCCCCAATTCAGTTAAGGAGTTAAGGCTAGGAGCTCATCCCTTTTTCTCAGGGGATGCAGCCTCCGGAGGACCCTGCAAGAATTCATTGCATGGGTACTGGTTTGTACTTGGCAAGGATCTGCCTCCTAGATTGACAGGACTCTATGATAATGAGAGTGCAAGCAATAACTCTTAAGATAAAAAAGAAAATCTACGATTCAATTGGTGATCTATTTTCAATCTCAATTCTAACTGAATGATGCCCACCCCTCCAAACTGTGGGTGATATAGTAAGTAGCAGCATGTGTCACAACCTATTAAACCTACTTTCCTTTAGCTTCAGAAATTAGGCTTTCTTGCATTTACTCACTTGTGCAGTAATCTTACCTTGGACAAAAACCTATCACTGTGTTAAAACATAATACTGGATTACTAATATAATTTCTATATTTAACAGTACGCATGTAATTCTTAGCAACTTAATCTTTAGTTTAATTTTGCCTTTGTTTCCAAACAAGCAGCACACAGTTTTCTTGGATCAATCTCAAACTACCAAGAAGTCAAACCTGAACTTTTTCCAATTCCTCTTCACTGAAGGAGGTCATCTGCTGAATCTGCATCTTAACAACAACCAAGACCTGGTTGGGGCTATGGTAGTTAATGGCAGTGTTGGCTGCAGTGACATGAATTGGTAGAGTTTAAGATCCAAAGAGGAGTGAGGCAGGCTAACAGCTGGATGAAGCTCTGATTGCAAGAGAGTAAACTTTGACTTTCCAAGGATCTGCTTGGCAGCATCCCATGGGAGGCTGGTCTGCAGGACAAATGAGTCTTGGGAAAACTATCTGACCTTCAAGGACAATCTTCTCAAAGCAGAGTTGACTTTGATCCTGGTGTGCAAGAAAATCAGCACCCAAGGAAGGTGGCCAGCCAGATGAAATGGGGAAATCCTGTCTGAGCTGAAATAAAAAAAACCATGTGGAGGAAAGAAGTAGGGACTAGCTACTGAAATGTAGAGAAGCATCATCCATAACATTGGGAATGGATAACTAGGCTAAAATTACAACTAGGATAAAACTAGGAATGGTAAAACTCAGTTGCATTTTAAACTGGTGTGGGACATGAGGGAAGAAGAAAAAAATAAGAAAAGCATGGGCTCCCAGCTGAATGGGTGGGCAATAAATGATGAATGGTACAGAAAAGACTGAGGTGCCTGATGCTGTCTTCATGTTAGTGTTTGCTGGCAAGGTTGGGTTGCAGGACTGGTTTAGGGAGAGGGAGATTAACTGCTGTAGAGGATTGGATAATGAACTACTAACTGGATGTAGACAAGTTTCCAGGAATGGATGGGATAGGATTGTCAGGACCCAGACTGGACAGACCAAGGAGTCCTGTTTAATTCGAAATTCCCTCGGGCTAAATTAAGGTGAACCGACACCAAACAATCAGTTAAAGAGTTTATTTATGACAGAAGCAAACTGAACTGGGGAGGTGTGGTAGTAGGTGGCAGGGTTTCTCACAACAGGAATTGGCATAAGACTACTTCTGTAAACTGTGTAACCATATACATCAATTCAGGGAATAAGGAGATCCCTCCCATCGAGTCATGGGGTTCAGAGCAGACCCCCTTGCTTTCCAGACTCCTCCTCAGAGAAGGGCTAGATCCACTCTTAGTCTCAGACTTGGTCAACGGTATATATCTTGAAACTACCTCAGTAAACCAAGTAACCTGTGGTAACCATATACTTTGATTCAGGGAATAAGGAGATCCCTCCTGTTGAGTCACGAGGTTCAGAGCAGACCCCCTTGCTTTCTAGACGACTCCTCAGAGAAGGGCCCAGGGGTGGCTGGATCTACTCTTAGTCTCAAACTTGGTCAACGGTTTATATCTTGAAGCAGATGAGGTGTAGGGATTGTGGAAAAGGAAAGAGAGAAGACAGAGAGAGAGAAAGGAAGAGATGAAGATTTCACCGGTCCTGGGTCCAGCATTGGCTCAGTCAGCTGAGGGGTCCAGTTCCAGTGGGCTTGTGCACCTGAGGCTTCAGTTTGTGTCCTTTTATCATCCTTGCCCCTCCTTTGGGCGGGCACCCAAACTTGTCAGGTTAATGAGCAGTTTGTGAGCCTTTGGGCTTGGGGGTCGTTTGTGAAGTAACTTCTCCTTCCCTGCAGACACGGCCATTGTTTGGTCTTTGTATCAGAACAGCTTATCAGAACAGGGAGCTGCGCACCCTCCAGCACGCCTTCCCCCTCCTGTTGCTGATGTCTGAGCTGATGGGCTTTTCACCTTGGTTCCCTGCTGTGCAGGGTTTGTCTTTAAGCAGAACTTGCCCCACCACAATGTTTGAGACATCAACTCTTTCAGTCTCTCACAAGGAAGAGCCCGTGGGTGCTGAATAAGCTGGTTGATGTCACTGCAGTTACTGTCTAAAATGTTGGAAAGATTATGGTAATTGAGGGATGCCCCTGATGGTGGAAAAGGCAAATGCCTATTTTAAAGAAGGAAAAAATAAAGCAAGGACTAGGCTCTAGCTAATTGCAGGTTTGTCAGCTTTACGTTGGGCCAAAAATGGTCTTTTTGTACATGCCATGAATTAAGGGTCTTTCTGACTGCTGCAAAGTGTTTTAATTTTGTATTATAACTTGCCCTATTGACCTTTGTGTACAGGTTTTATAACTTGATCTTAGGAGTCTGTACATCTTGACTTAAAATACATTCAGGTCCTTTCTTCCGCTTATCTGTGAAAAAACCCTTTTTACCTTCCTGTATATCTCTCTTGTATGTTTGCTAGCAGTATTCATTATTGTCTTATAACCTGTACTGTTAAAGGAAGGAATTATGAGGTGGCTGTGGCAATAACATGCATGTTACCTGTTAAGCAGTGCAGATGTAATGTTTTAGGCAGAAGAGATACAGCTGATGCTAACTTGTTAGGGAAAGATTGGGATTTCTGATGCTAACTGGTAAGATAAAGCAGTCCTTCCTTGCTTGTCGACCAGCTAGGGTTCAAAGGTATCTGAAATGGACTACAGTCACTGTGGGTGTTAGTGACATGAGAAATTTGTGGATGGTTAAAGGTGACAGGGGAGTAAAATTCTTCATCTGCTCCAGACAGGCTAACATAAGGCCTGGATGCTAAACTCAGTGGTCAGAATTGGCTCTGGAAACCTTAGGCACTCAAACTTCTCCCAGCCTTATATATCTCATGTGATACACCTCATGTATTTAGAATCCCCTTTTCTTGTGTCATTACGGTGCTAAATGATAACCTTTACTTACAGTTTCAAGCTCTTATTCTGTGGCTGTTACCAGCTTGTTCTTCATAGGATCCTTCACAAAAAGAAATATCTAGTTAGTTTATTCAAATAGATCTTACCTTTTGATCTGAAAATTGAGTACTGGATAAAGAGCGCTGTATTAAGGGTCTGTCTGCTGGAAAGAATTGGCAAAGCAGAACATGAGTACCACTGTAAGTGTTGAGGAGCATAAAGCTAGATTTCACTAGGAGGCCTGAAATCTATTGTCAGTTGTCACTGATTAGATCCCTTGTAAAGACTAAGAGCTCTGTTGGAGAGAGGGACTTAGTATTTATGTGTATTAAAAGTATATTTATGGCCAGCTGGGTGTTAGAAGATGCTGGGTTCCTGAGGGTTTTTAGAGTGCTATTGGGAACTATATTATCAAATGCTGAGCTTCCATGAGCATACCTGCTTTCAGTGCTTAAACAATATTTACTTTTATGGTAAAATGCACAGGACACTTGTGAGGATTGTCTTTCACCCCCATACAACTCCAACTGACTTCAAAGTCTGTTTTCTTTGAAATAAGGACTGTAAAACTGAGTTATGGGTAAATAAAATGTATTATTATTATTTAAAGAAGCATAAAAATAATTTTATTAGCCTAAGACATTAACAGTTGAAAAAGAAGAAAATAAGATCCACCCCAGGGTATGGCACATACCTAGCATTATAAAATGACAACAGGATTTTCAGACTTGATAATGCACTGAAGAGTGAATTTCCAAATCACTTGAAGCTTTTTGCCTTATTTTTTCCAGTTTGTACAATGGAAAATATTATTTGTGTAATGACTGCGTGATGTTTTCCTGCTGCCACGTGGGCAGTCGCCCATTTAAGTCACTGTTTCCAAAGCACTTCATTGGGCATTTACTATACAGGTGTAAACTATCACTATTGTTAGCCACCTACATTTTCCTTTTTTTGGAATTTCACTGTGAAATGTACGGAAAACATTCTAAAAGGTCAGGGCTTTCACAGTATGACCTTGATAGAGCAACTCACTTTGATTTAATTGTCCTCTACTGATGTTTATGGAAGTCAGTAGGACTTACTCATTTTCCTGTATAAAGTACAAGTTAAGTGTTTTGATGGATTGGAATGCTTTTAATTGTGTATTTTAAGTTACAAACCTGCCTAAGTGCTTTCCTGAATTGCAGCCTAGGCAACTTACTGTTTTGATTGTCATCATCTATGATAGAACTTGGACAGTTAACTAGATATTCTCAAGCAGGTGGGTGATATCAGGTGCTTATTCTCTTTGTCTTCAGGTTTTTTACAAGCATTTTAACCTCAAGTTCTCAGCTTACTGAAGTAGCTGCTGTAGTTGGCAGAGATTGCATCTGCGAGAGGGATGTGATCTGAGCAATGATGAATAAGATGAGGGCGTAGGTTAATCTTTGGACTAATAGATGATTCATGATATGAAAACGTTTGAGATCTCAAGTGCCAAGACTCGTGGAAAATAAGGGCAGCTCTGTTGCTTCATGTTGGTGAGAAGGTTACATTGCAGTGGGGTTTGGTTTTGATTAGTGAGATGTTTTTCTTGCTACAGCTGTACAATCAGTGCTAAGCAAAGCTCGATGACTGTCACCTTTTATTAGAGAATTGAGAGTGGCATTCGTATGGTAATAGTGTGTACTGAACTGTCTTCACATCTCTTGCCTGGCAGAAGGAGGAGCGCTATACTGGCTTGCTTGAACACTTTCAAGTTGATAATCTGGTTAGACTGATGAAAATCTGTGCTTTTTTGGCCTAGCTGTCTAGGTGAGGATGGTGTATCTTTCAGGCAAGGCAGCGGGCTGCTTCAGCGTGAAAGGCAACTGTGTTCGTAGGTCTGCCACAGACCTGTATAAACTACAGCAACTTCCTACACAATTATGTCTATGGAGTCCCCATCTGTGAAATATGCAGGTAACCGCTTTGTCACATTTATCAGTTACCTAGGCTTAAGCATACTTGGATGGTGACTTTGTGTCATGCCACATTTAACAGGGCCTCAGCATTTTGGGTTGGGGTCCCAAAGCACGTTTGCCCTGGTTTCAGCTGGGATAGAGTTAATTGTCTTCCTAGTAGCTGGTACAGTGCTATATTTTGAGTTTGGTATGAGAAGAATGTTGATAACACTGATGTTTTCAGTTGTTGCTAAGTAGTGTTTAGTCTAAAGTCAAGGCTTTTTCAGCTTCTCATGCCCAGCCAACAAGAAGGCTGGAGGGGCACAAGAAGTTGGGAGGGGACACAGCCAGGGCACCTGACCCAAACTGGCCAACAGGGTATTCCATACCATGGGACGTCACATCTAGTATAGAAACTGGGGGGAGTCGGGGTGGGGGGATTGCCGCTTAGGGACTAACTGGGTGTTGATCAGCAGGTGGTGAGCAATTGCCCTGCGCATCATTTGTACATTCCAATCCTTTTATTATTACTGTTGTCATTTTATTAGTGTTATCATTATCTTTATTAGTTTCTTCTTTTCTATTCTATTAAACAGTTCTTATCTCAACCCACAAGTTTTACTTCTTTTCCCAATTTTCTCCCCCATCCCACTGGGGGAGGTTGGGGGATGTGAGTGAGTGGCTGCGTGGTGCTTAGTTGCTGGCTGGGGTTAGACCATGACAACTTTTGATGTAGATAAAAAGAAAAATAGTCTGTCAGTCTGTATGAAGACCAGTATTGTAACTTTGAACTTTTCTACCTATCCACAAGTACCTTTCAGGTAGACTTAAAGTATGCTGGAAATGTCCGGTCAAATTCTTCAAGGGATCTTTCAGAGAGGACTTAGGTACAGCAAAGTTGGCTCTAACCACTGCTCATTCTTTTGTTGTTGAAAAAAATTCATTGGTCTAGCACTAGGAAAGACGTATTACTTGGAAACTGTGTGTTTGTAGTCATTTTATAGTCCTAATATGGCATATAGTCACCCTTTTCCCATAAGTATCAATGCTGGCCACTGTTAGATGCAGGTTTAGACTGACATCTGGTCTAATAGAGTATGGCCATGCTTTAATAAAAAATTATTCATTTAGCTCCCCATTGAGATCAAGCAGTCACCTTGAAAGACTTTATAAGTTTAACCCAAAAAGTGTGGTTCTCTATTTTATAGGAAGTATCGTTGGGAAACATCCAAAATTTTATGGCTTACAGAGCCACTTAAGAGTAAATAAAACTTTAGTTGCTTTAGGATTGTTTAAACATATCACCCAGTTAACTGTGATACATGAACATACCTAGCTCTGTAATGTGCTTTTAGAGACTGACAGATCTACCGGTTTTGGTAGTCTTGTATGCAATTCTGAATGTTGTGCAAATTTTGACTTGTAATTGCAACAGTCATGTCCTTTGTACCAGGAGTGTACAGCCACAGGAATGGCCATATTGAAAAATCAACCTTATCAAATTCTTTGAAATGCTTCCAGAAGCCAGCCATGTGTATATGTTTCCAGGCTCCTGTTCTTAGCTCACACCTTTCTTCTCTGCTGGGTTTTTGCTACTGTTTTAAAAGGCAAGAGTTTGGCATCTTCACATTGGCAAGAGATCATCAGTGGCACCCTTTTGTCAGGGCCAACAAGGCAACCATTCCTCAACAGAGATTAAATATTTTGGCTCTGAGAAAATCAAAGCTTGATGTAGGATTTTGTAATGCTCTTGGAAATCAGGACTATGTCAGATTTCTGTTATCATCATGATGAAAGCAGGATGTGAATGGTGACCCTTGTCTGGATTGAATACATAATAAATAATGTGGATGGTGGGAATCTATTTTAATCAAAGTGGAGGAAAAAATCAGCTTAAAAAGGTAATGTAGAAAAAACTTTGTTTTTATCCACTCTACCTAGTAACGTAATATCATAAAGTAGCGAAGGATCTCATTCTTAATACAAATGGGGAGAATTCAATTTACTTCAAAGAACAACCTTAATAACATCCTTGGTCTGACTTGCTTTCAAATTTTCTCATGTGAATGATGCTGTAGTTTAGGGATGTCATCTCTAATAAGTTTGCTCTAAGTTGGGAATCTTGAACAGAAGAAAAAAAAAAAATTTTTAAATACCCCCCCCCCCCAAGCTTTACCATGTGGGACCTAATAGATCTATGCAAATGCATGTGCTGGTGCAGCTGGCTGAATTGCGTCCCCTGTAACCAAGTTTCTTCTTGCAGATAAAGAGTATTGTCCTTCCAGCTTTTTAAAGTTGTCTTTAGCATGTTGAATTGAAAAGTCCTGTTTTTTAGAGCTTAGCAAGAACTTGGCTCAGGCTAAATAATGATTTTTGCCTCAGCAGTTTTCTTATTAAATTCTTGTGGAAAACAACTGCAAGGTTATTCAGTGAAACAAGCACAAAATATACCTAACCACCTAGGTCTGTGCTTTTACATTCAGTCATGAAGACTAATGAATTGGAGACAATTGCTGTGGTAAAATCCAAATGTAGATATTTGCTGTCCTTGCTAATGGGAGAAAAATGTAGTATACCATTGGCCTAAAGGCTCCAGCTGTGATTCCTTTGTAACTTGGAGTGCATTAAAAAAGCTTCAGTCAGCAAGATAAGTTAATTTTTTATGACCTTTATAAACTGTTTTAGCCTGGAACTTGGGAACACCTCTTTAAGATTAAATGTTTAAATCCTTTTAGCTCAGGATTGCTAAGCATCTTGAGGTCTCCTTTGTTTAAGAAGAAATCTCCAAAATCTATAAAGAAATTCTGTTTGTGACAATTATTGTCAAAGGAATGATTAGCTAACGTGGAACTCTTAAGGTTTTTGATGGTTCTCATCATTACAATAGTAATGTAATAGAGGAGAGCTGCTTTCTCTTAACGTAGGACTTCTCAGGGTGTGCATGGTCACTGGTTGCTGTTCCCTACACTCCCAAACACTTGGAGAAACAAATTCACTTGTCTTCAGAGTCATTTTGTCCTGTCACAGCTGTTGCATTGGCCAAAGAAATTGAAGAAAAGGACATCCTTCTCCTCTGTGAAAGTTCACAAGTGTAAAACACTGGGCTGCTTTGAGAAATGCACTGGAACAGAAGTCATAGCGCATCAAATGAAACAAGTGAGAAAATGTGGCTAAGACTTCAGGTGGGCTACTTGGCTGTAACAGCTTAGGTCCATTCTAGTGTTTTTTGTTCAAAGTTGGCTTTATATGCATATTTACATTTCCTTAGTTGTACCAGAGGATGGATTTATGTCTCTGATAACAGTACTGCTGGAACAGCCTACTGCATTTCAGTGAAGCTAGTCTTTTATG
Source organism: Haliaeetus albicilla (assembly GCF_947461875.1). NCBI lineage: Eukaryota > Metazoa > Chordata > Aves > Accipitriformes > Accipitridae > Haliaeetus > Haliaeetus albicilla. Next base: position 19,236,408 of record NC_091483.1, on the reverse strand, counting down.
TATAAAAAGCTGTTCGCTCCTAGGTGTGTGGGTTGGTTAGTTTTCAAACTAAGCTATTTCCATATTGCTTTGATACTTAATGCTCAAAATGACAAAAGCAAAATGGCAGCAGTAGAATACTGGCAAATTAGGTACCAAGTATTGTGTGTTGCCCCTGTTTAGGGGCTAAGTTCAGATAAAGATTCGATGTCCAGAGTTGGATGCCAACAATGTAATCCCCTGAGTACTTTTCCAGATCTGACAGAACGAGTTTTGTAACTTCAAATAGTATCTTTAATCAATCAACAGCTCTAAGTAGGAAAACTAACAGTGATGGGGAGATGGTGTCTTTCCTTTGTCTGATCAGAATCTTAGATATAGATGAGTATATTAAAGTCTAATATATTTCCTCCCAACCTTATCAGTTAGCCTAATGAGACAGATTATTCCACCTACAAAACTTGTCTTGCTTTATTCTCTACAGTGACCATTAAAGTGGGCCAGCTTAAATAGAAATGTTTCTTTTTTTTGCCATGTCAAGCTAGATGAGATGGATTCACCTGTTCTTTATGGTGAGCAGCTATCCTGGATTGTATTCAATGGGACCACAGGCAAATAATTTGTAGGATTTTTCTTTTAACTTAGCTGTATTAACTTGTTGGTGTCTAAGGTTGACATTTTGCTATCAATTGCTACGAAGTCAAGAAATGTGTGTATTAATCACCTATTGGAAAGTGTGGTGGTTACAATACTGACTTCAAAGTAATTTAATTTTTCTGTCTGGTACTCTGAGATTCCTTCTTTTTGTGTTGTTTTGGGGTTTGGTGGTGTGTGGTTTGGTGGGTTTTTTTTGTTTTGTTTTGTTCTTTTAAGTATATAAATAGTAACCCATGGTTGCTATTTAATTAATTCATTTGCAGTTTATAACTTGGTATCCTCATCTGATCATGCACCAAATCAAAAAAAATGTTTCAGACTGAATGCAGAAAAGGACACTAAGGTTTTGCACAGCACTAGCAACAAAGGATCATGCATATTTTTGTGGAAATAAGGTTGATTAGGGAAGTATCTTCTGCTTTTAATTTACAAAAAAGAAGTATCTCTAAATATAATTGATGTCCCCAGCATGACTGCTGCTTATACTTTCCAGGAGTGTTTAGAAAACTGAAGACTGACTAGAAATGTACGGCTGCATCATTTTGTGCAGAAATCTGTACCTTCTGCACGCTGCTGAACAATACAAAATGTGTTATTGATCATATACATGATTGGATGGAGGTTAGTGGAGGGGATACCCTCTGTAAATTTCCTTTGATCCTGCTAAATGTTGTTACCAGTGTGCTACAGGAAATAAGTGAGTGTAATGATTTTAGAGTGGCGATATTGTTGGCTATATCAAAGATGAAACACTGCCTGTGTTCCCTTAGCAGGCTTTACAGTAGTGCCACCATGAAAGATCTGAAGATCATTATTTACTGGAAATAAAAGAACAAGGCAGAAATCGATTACCACGACACTAGATTTATGTCTCCATTGCACTCTATATACATCTCCTATTTGTTCTAACTTCATGGAAGGATATTTAATACATAATGGAAAGAGGCTTTTGCTTTTGATTTATTTTTTGTTTATTATTTTTGGCATTCCTTGGAGAAATTCTGGAAATCAATACCTGGATGTAAGTGTGCCTGGATGTAGGTAGTGGGAGGCAGTAGCAATTGATATATCTGTGCATTTTTGCACTGACGTGAGTATCTGGCATACGCAGTACTCTGTTGTTGCAGTAGAATGTGCTCAGTCTAAGAACTGAGAAAGTCGTATTTCTTCCATCATCTGTTTATGTAAAATGATCCAAGAGTCATCGGTGAATTCGGATAGGTAACTTAGCTTGGAGATCAGTCCCACTGAGGTATTTAGTGGCAAGTGTAAATATTTGTTGCATCAAGATGAGAGGTGAAGACAAATGTTCTCGATGGAAAACATGAGCACAAGATTGTCTTAAAATGAGGCAGGGAACAAGGGGATGCCAAGTGCTGAGAAATTTCAAATGCAGTCACAAATTGCTTGAAAATGGAAATGGTGTTTCTTTGCCTACTCTCTTTTGACCTGTTAGGTGGCACCTAGTTGACTTTCGCCCTTGCCCCAGATTCTGTCGAACATCTTGGACATTACAGCTTCTGCAGTCATGTGGTAAGTGAAAATGCAAACCACTGCTTTTCTTAAGATAAAATAGTGGGATTTGTTTTAAAAATCCTGAAGTTGGTCACATGCTGCAGCGGAAGTTGCTATGGCATTAGACCTTATAGAGGTTTGAAAGCAAAGTCAGTCTGTTGTCCCCCGAATACCTTTTGGTAAGATAGAACAGATAAACAGTGGACGAAATAAGGATAGAATCAACTATCTGGCTACCTGGTGCATGGTAAGGCACAGATCAAAGGCAGTGATGTGAGATCTCACAAGTCAGGGGGCCACCCAAAGTACCCAAGAAAGAGCACAACCTGATCTCAGATCACCTCCCACCAATGCTGTGCTATCATAGGCTGCAAAACATGAGGTTCTCCACAAAAACAACCCTGTCCCCCAAACAAGCATGTGCTTTGGAAGCTTGTTGTTGCTCCTTTTTTGTCCTAATGTCTCATTTGTAGAAGGGCTTGTTAAAGTTTCACTCACCTGCGTGTAGTCTGCATAAACTATGATTTTTAATACCATTCAAGACCCTTGGGGGAGCTGTTGCTTCCCTCCTGCAGAGAAGATTTCACTGTTGTGTACCTGCAAACCCAGTGACTGGATCAGTCAGTGAGGTGTGGCAAGACCTAGTCTGATAATAGTCCCATACCTGCTCACTGTGTGGTGGGCAAGGTGGAAGGAAAGGAAAGCTTTCTCGACATCTTCCTCCTTCCCCAATTTAAAATAAGGAATTTTAATATTGTTGGTTCAAATTATGATAACAGCGAATATAGTTTGTGGATGACTGGTGACCGTTCAAGTTGTCAGGGATGGTTGGTTATATGAAACAGCACACGGCTTCACCCAGAAAAATACCTACTTTTCCAATTCAAGGGCAACTCGTAAACTCTGTACTTGCATGGCAAAGTAAAGCATTAAAATGCTTCTTTTTCTGCACAGATTAGTTTGTGACAAGGGAAAAAAAAAATTCATGCTGCTTCCCAGGCTGAAATGTTTATTCCCTTTATTCCTTGTTAGTTTTTAGTCATGCATATGAGCAGCAGATGGCCAACAGCAGTAGTTTGGTGTTTTTCCTATTCAGCACTGACCAGTGATAGTTCAGATTCTGGGTATCGTCTGTGGTTGTGCAGTTCTGAAAACACCACTACCTTGCTAAAACATCTATCAATAACAATTTCTAGCTGATGTATATAGCTTTATGAAAAAGAGGCAGCATCAGCTGAAGTCTAACAATGCATCTCCACCCAGGCTTCCTGGAGCACGCAATCAATATCCTCAGTTAAGTTTATGAGGATGCTGTGAAACCTAAATGCAGTGTTATTCTCTCCAACCTTTCTTGTAGCCCATCAATTATGGACTAAAAGTTCAGTTTTGCTGTAGGAAAAGCTTCTTCAGTAAAGATTTTTTTTTTTTCTACTTTTCCTGCTGGGGGGCAGGGGGAGATGTTTGTTTTGGCAGGAGCTGTTGCTTTAGAGCAAACCCTGCCAAAAGAGCCTGAGGAGAATCCTTCTTGCTATTCTGCACTTCTTGCTATTCTATTTCTGAATCCTCTCTGGTTAGTTGGGTATTTTGAAGCTTGTGATTGTCTGCTCCAAGTAGTGAAACAGCCAGTGGGGATGCACAATCTGTCCTGAGCTGGCAGGGAATAAATAGAGATCAAAAAGTAGGTGCCACGTTACACTGTTAACAATTTTCTGCTCTACTGTCAGTCCTTCTAAAATTACTCCAGTTTTCCCTGAAAAACTCCTCAAGGTTACGAAGCCAACTGTGAAGGGAGCGCCTGTCTTGTATCTGCCTTGATGTGCTCTGTGCTCCTTGAGTATGCAAAGCTTCTCATATATTCGTTTGGAATACAGGCAGAGAAACAGCCCTGGCGTATGTGGCTTGATGTTTTGCTACTCCAACCTTAGCTAGGCAAGATGCTTCAGCAGTATTTCTTGTCTCAGCCTCTTCGGAGCAGAGCTTTAGGAAACTTGTTTCATTAATGGTCAGTCATTTCAAAAATTGTCAGCATTGGCTTAGCTCCATTCACCCTGGTGCTCTGACTGCAAGTAGGAACAGTTTGGCCATCGCTGAGCAGTTCAGAATGCAGCTCTCTAATGTTTTATTGAAAAACTGTCACCAAATGCATATGCCTTCATGTATATTCATAAATTACTTGCAAAGTTCAGCAAATAATAAAGGGGATGGAAGGAGAGGAGGAAATACTAAGTAATAATCTTGAAAAATACAGTGGAAGTGAGTAAACACCTCTTTCAAAAAACGTGAGTAATCCAAAGCCTAACAACTTTAGTATCCTCTTTTAAAAAAGGCAATTTCTAACCCTGAATTCTAAATGAAAGCCTTCTGGCCAGAGTCAAATCTCACCCTGGGGTTGGAGGAATCCTCCATGTTAGGCTGGATGCGAGTGCAGCAGTTACCTTCCTTCTCTTCCGCCCCCTCCCGCCTCCCTGTCAACTAAGTGTTTTTGTCCTGTGCAACAGCTCTTCAGTACTGTGACAATTTACCTCCCATACCTGGAGGGTTCTGAGCCCCATCTTCTACCCTGTGCTCAGGGTAGCTGTCAGGTAGTGACATACCAAAGAGAGGGTCAAGATGGATCAAGTGTGTGTTTTCATCTTCTCTTTTGTTTGAGGCTGTACCCTTAGAGTCAGCAGCTGCCAGTGGGTTGCTGGCATTGTGCTGTAGAGAGGATTTCATTTGGGCAGCTTAAAAGGGTGAAGGAAATGCACTGAAGGAAGGGATTTATGTAAATAGCACATATGTTGATGGTAATTTCATATGAGATCTTGTTGTGTGTTAGGTTAAGTGGAAGCTGCAGTTTGTTAATGGCTTGCCAGCCTCGTGATTCCACGAGTGGATTTATTATGATTTACTACTCTGAGGACAACTGCCCCATTAGCTTTGCTTCACAGTTCCTCTACTGGGGGAAACCTGGCATCAAACATGATGCCAAAAGCAATCGGAGCTATTCCCAGGGCAGGCAAACGACTCCGCAGTCTCTTCTGTCTGTGCCTCGCAGGAAACCTGCCACAGCAGAGCCGGACCTCTGCCCTCTGCACTTGTGCCGTTCCTGTCTCATGTAGTTTGCTTTTTTGCAGAACTAAGCCACAGGCAATTAGATTCCAAACAATCCCAGCCTTGAGGTGTCTTTAAGGACCACATTTTAGCAGTTAATTATCACCTAGTTAGGGCATGTTGGTAGAGGATTAAGGAGGCGTTGGGTGGGAGTATTGGCTCAGCCAGCAGATAGGAACTGAAAGGGCTGGGAGAGAAGCTCTGATTTTCTTTCTGAGGGATCTCAGTGCTCCTCCAGCCCTGTCGTTGCACCTACCACTGTGGCCAACTCACCGCACCCTTTCTGGGAGCTTATGCTTCAGAGAGTAAGCACATTTGTATCGCAATTGTACTGTCTTGCATGACAGTGATTAAGGGTACTTTTGGAGTATGACTTGTGTGCAGCTCTGGAATGAGAGCTGGACACAAGTCATACGACTGGGGCAGGAAAAAGAAGGCAGCCTGTCATTGTGCCTCATCAACCAGGTATGGAGTTACCACCCAACTTGAAGAGGGGAGGGTACAGAAGTCCCTCCAGAAAGGCATTGTGGGTTTTTTTTTTTCTTGGTTTCCTTTAGCTAAAGGCAGACTTTAGTTCTAGAGAAGCATCAAATTATTTTCCTTTGATATACCAGTTTTAGGGCAAGCTATAAAATATTTCAGCTCTATCAGCTTAGAGGTGACTGTAAACATGTGAAAATGTGGGATTAAAATAGAAAATTAATTGTCACCATCAAGTTCACCACAAAGAACTAGAGTACATTTTGCTGATACATCTTGAGTGGTGTGTCTATATGTATATGTCTGCATGTGTATATGTATTTTTCCTACCTACATGATCATCTTTGCACCCAGAGCAGATGAGCAAATTAAATTCAGTTCCAGAAAGGAATACATACCGTCTTTAGATCATCCAATGTGTTAGAAGCCTGGCACAGTTCCAGCTTGGATTACTTTTGTCTGTTTTGCTTTTTGACGGAGAGGAAGGGACACGTCCCTCTTTCAGAAGAACTGCCATTCACATAGGGAGTGACACAGACCTTGTGCAGCACATGACAGGAGGTAGGCTGTTACATGGCAAAATTGGATGGCTGCTAGGCATCTCCACACAGTTCAATGAACTTTTGTATGAATGTGTTTGAAAAATCACTACATGGGTACACTATTTGGCTGAAAAGCATCCAGTCAGAAAGTAAAAATCACACTGTGCCACAGGGAGCTGATCGTGCAACATGATGGCTGCTTTTGTAAGTGAATGACTTGTGAATTACTCATACCCTACATGTTAGTTGTTTATAAGCACTTAAAACTACTAATCTGAATAATTGATATATTCTGTTTTTCAGAAGTCAGAATTCATTTTCTAGTCACAAGGCAGTAACTGAAAATGAACACTGTATGTATTTCTCATAAAGCTGCAGGCAAAAATAGTCGCTCTCATAAAGACTAAATTGTCCCTGCACTGTTGTGGCTGTAGCAGTATATAATAGTGACTTTAAATAGTAGAGTGAGCCCATGCCTAAGCTTGTCTACTTTTGAACACATGGAGAGGACTATGGCAATTTATTTCTGTAAGTTAAAGCAATGGGTCTTTTACAGTGCAACTCCAGCCCTTAATTTCCATTCACATGACAACCTGGGACTGTTTCAGTGTGTTTTAAGGAAGTGCCACCCCTTGGGTTTGTGGCTTGGATGGGATAGCTGTGTGCCGTGTTGGCTGTGAAAGTATCAGCTGATGCCCTCTGCAGAGCTGAGACATGTACAGCTCAGCATGGTCTCACAGCTGGGGTGGCAGCAAGTGCTGGCTAAGCAGAGCTTACTTGCTTAAAGTGCATCTGACTGTTCATGTGGGCCACGTCTTTAAAACGAGAGGTAGGAGGACTCTGTCAGTGACAGAGTCCTCCCTCGTGTTGAACTCTTTTTCACCTGTAATGAATGACTTGACTGAGATGAGCAATGCTAAACCCTGCGTCTTGGAGCAAAAAACAGTGGACTGTGCCAGCATGGAGCCCAATGGCTTCAGCAGGTCCTTTACTAGGTATCACTCTACTTTTGCGCAGGCTTCAGTGCACACAGAGGTCTTTAAACATACTTGTGAAATGATAGTGGGTATGCAGTTTTAAAATACAATAGGAAAAATGGGCAGTAAGCACCACAAGTGGCATACAATTTTCAGTATACAAATGTTTGTGAGAGGAACTGATAGCAACTTGTTTCCTGTGATATGGCCCCAAACAGGACAATGACATCCTCTACTCTGAAGAGCAACTAAGGCACCATTTTCTCCTAGTAGCTCCAGCAAGCAAGAAAAAATGCCACAGTAGCAGCCCCTTAATCCTGTCACTGCCTAAAGACAGCAGGATTTGCTTGAGAACAGTTTGTTGAGGAAGGATTTATGACCTGGAAGCACAGTGTAAGTGAAGGTAACTCTTCCCTAGCTCCCTCGGCTCGCAGGCATCCAGTTCAGGACAGACTGTCTGTGATACCATAGCCATAATTCAAAGCCTTTTCTAAATAAATTGTAAATAAAGCCAGTGAAGAGTTAAATGTGGCATATATTAGATTTCAGTGATGAAGACTCTGATTAATATAATGAAAAGCCTGGTTTAATTGCATTACCTTCCATTAGCTCCCCTCCTTTTTTTATAATTGTTTCTAAGGCTCTGTGTACCTCATCCCTGCTGAGACTTTCATCCCACATTTATTCAAGTGAGATTTCTGCTTTCAAAACTGCGCCTTTCATCAATCTCCTATTAATTAGCCAAATGCCGCATCATATTATACATTGATGCATTCAGTCGAGCGTGTGCCATAATGAGAGGAGAGCCCGTGGTCTGTCCAGGCTCCTCTCAGGAGCTGGTCATTGGTATTCCAGGATAGGTCAGCTTACTGTAATTTGAAATTGGTCTGCCGTCCCATTAGGAATCTGCCCGATCAATACCAAGTGAATTAGAGTTTCAGTGATCTGATTAACTCCCCATTATTTTCTACCCTGGCTGATTTAGAATGCATGATGAGACAATATTCCAGTTTCTTTGCTTTATCCCAGTTTAAATGAAATATAGACATCTGAGGAAGCAGTGGCTGTGCATTTGATTTCGCTGTGCTGTAATCAAGTCAAACACTGTAAGTGTCTGCCTCGCTGTGACAGCCAGGGGCAAGGGCTGCCATGCCACACAGAGGGATGGTGGGTGGCCGGAGGGGACAGGGCTTTTTCTCTGCACTGCTGCTCCTTTCTAGCTTGTCTTTTCTATGCCTTGGTTGAGCAGAGTTGGCTAGATGGTGCTCAGCTAGGTACGTGTTGAGTTAGTAGATGGCCAATACTGTTTGTGGTCCTGTGCAAGTAATGAGCTGTATTCAGGTGTGTGCTTTCCTGAGTTGTAACCCAAGGTTCAGAGGTGGAAAACTCTATGCAGACCCAAATTTGGTGTGAGCCTGAGACAGGGCCAAGGCCTGGATGATATGCAACAGAAATAAGAGATATGCTCTGAATTCATCTACATTCATGGGATCTCTGCCATCATGAAAGAGGGAAGTTGGGAAATCTCATCAAATTCTGTTAGGTTGTAAGTACTTCATCTTCAGGACATGGATGATTATTTTATTTTGGCAGCTTGTAGATGCAATCCCCAAATGGTGGAGCTTCCAGTTGCTATTTTATTGCAAATATACAACAGCATGAAACAGGATCAGAAAAAAAGGCTTCATTTTGTGAGTCTGGAAGGTAGTTGTTAAAGAGAAAGCTTGCTGGCTTTGATTCATCTGCTAATTTTGAAGTGACGTTAATAGGTCCTACTTATCTCTTTTTTTTGTTCTTAAATTTATGTTTCCAAGATAAAAAGGCTTAGTGTTTTTACTGCCAATTTCCTTGGCAGTGCAGGTTAATACTGGCCTGGGGAAACGGTGGTGAAAGAGCAAATCCCGGTTTGCTGCAGAGAACTCTACAACCTGATAACCCTAATGTCGGTTCTGTCTCGGTGTTCACTGCTTATTGGTTGTGGAAAAGAAGTAAGACAGTCAGAAAAGATTGCCTGAGTGATAGCCAGAGATGTTTCAACAAGGTATTCCTACCTAAAGAACTTACCCCTAAAAAGTCAAGCCTTGCCAGGTTACATATATGAAAGACAAAAAGGGCAAGGTTTCTCATCATGCTTAGATACTCAGAAAGGGGATTCAAACCCAAAGCAGAAATTGCTATATTTTAAAATGTACAATTTTAATGTACCGGTAGACCAGAATTACAAAATACTTTAAAAATCAGAAAATTATTAAGAGAAAGCTACAGATGCATTTATTTTAGGAGACAAAATCTTGTTTGTATTCCCCTTCAAGCTGTTGTAGAGTCCTGGCCCCTTTAATGCATTTCAGGGCATAAAATAATGAGCAGTGCTGCACATTTTGTGTGCTAATAGGCAAAAAATGGGTCATAGTCTGCTTAATATGTGCAATGAGTATATTAATATTAATTTTTATCTTTTACAAATTAATATAGATTTGCTGAGTAGTACATGTGTAATACATACATAAAAGTTTAATGTGGGCATACTTTTGTACCTCCCGCCAGTATACGCTGACATATTTTTAGTGTTTCTTCATTGCTGCTTAATAGACAGTTTATAGGGTTGTTGGGTTTTTTTGGTTGTTTTTTTTTTTTTTGTGGTGGGTTGTTTTTTTTTCAAATAAGAAAAGAAAATAGAAGGGAGAAGACTTGCAAGTGCCTGGAATTTGAGTCTTCTGTGGGCAGTGAACCTGGAAACTTTGACTGTCGGGGTTAAGCCTCTGTTAGTGCTCTTCAGAGGTCCTGGGGCAGGACACCACCCGATGGGATGGCAAAGCTCTGTACGTAGCCCACTAGAGGGTGACAAAGCCTAATGTTAGGATCATGGAGGTGACATGCTCCCCTGGGCATTGGGGGTCCAGAGCCCTTGGCATCCTCCTTGCCTGCCTGGGGTGCACCCCCTGGTCTACCTGCCAGGCTTAAAATGCCCATGTCTGATGGCATAAACCATCCCTGCCTGAGAAACATGAGCTGGGCCTTCAGTTCATGGGTACCAGTCACCTCATGAATCTCCTCATAGCATCATGAGATGGAGGAAACAATTCACACCCTATTTGTGCCAAAAGTTATGGGGAAAATGTTAGAGCAGATGCAGGACAGCTAACCCAATCTACAGTACCTTGCACAAGGACTGAGAGCTGAGCATTACGTGGTCAGTTTTGTGAGCAGATGAGACAAGGACGTGTGGAGAGGTGGCCATAAACTAACTTGGTGAGCCAATGGCCAGTTGGCCTATTCCAGACCCACTGAAGCTGGTGGAAAGGCGAGCTGTTGACTTGGCTAGGCTTTCAATCATGACCACAGCAGAAAGGCACATTGCAGTGTGTCCCGGCGAACCTGGTGGGCCCTTGGGCTGGAAAGAGACCCTGCACTGAGCTTCAGCTGTAGTGCTCTCAAGCATGTTGCCTCTCCAGAGAAATGCTGGTTAACAGCATGATGCGTCACAGCCCTGTGGGAGATATCTTGCCCTGCAAAATGCCTCTTAAACTAGAAAACTACTCATTTTGGTAGTTGCTACAACCTCTGTGCAAGTATTAAGACTAAATCCAGGGTTTGCAACCTGTGCCTGATGCTCGGAGTTAGAAACTCCAAAATCTGCAGAGCAGCTGTGCTGAACTGGTCCAGTTCAGGCACCCCATGTGGGCTTCCACGTGTGAATGGGAGGATACCACATTTTTGGTGGTGAAACTGCAAATGTGACATCTCTACTAGATCTGAGGTGGAATGAAGCACCATGGAAAGCTGATAACTACCCAGGTACTAGGGGCTGAAGTGAAGCTTCACCTGACTTGCATTGAAAGAAGCAGCAGGCTGTTATGTGCCTTCTTCAGATGTACTTTGCCCGCTTATGCACTCGGCTTGTAGAGACCAGTTGTGCCAACCCTGTAGGTTTTCATTAAACAGACACTCAGTTGAGTGTTTTGCACCTCACTCTTGTGCTGAGGTTTCTTTAGTGCTCTCAGTGTCATTCAGTGGGTTTGGGGGTTAGGTTGATGAAGATGAAAATAACGAGAAACATTGCAAGCTGTGGGCTGTGTGTAGCTTAATGTTCAAGTGCTATGGACCCATTCAGTATCTCTCAGGGATGAAGGAAAGAGAATGGGAAGGGGGAAATAAAAATTGTTGGTAGCATTCATATAAAATGTTGTGCTAAACTAAGAATAAAATAACATTATAATCTAAAAGGAAGGTGTTGCAGTAGAATAGAATTACATCTCAAAAGGGCTAGTCATCTTTGGAACTGTGCAAATTGTGAAATCCTAAATAACAATTTTGTAGGATTTGAAATAAATTTGTGATGGATTTCAGGTGTGATTTACTACTTTAATGTTTTCTTATTATTTCTGAGAAACCTATATAGAACTCTATTAATTAAAACTCAGACTGACACTTTGGCTCCATAAGATTTAGGAATTAGTGTGATTTTATCTCATTAGTGCATTTATTGCAGTGTTCGTCCTTTTAATTAAGCATTAAGTCCCTCCAAGGTGAGTTTTATCATCCCATAATGCATCTGGGCTTTCACTACTTGTCTAAATATGCATTAGGGGATGACAGCCACTTTGGAGAAACTTTAATTGTGTTATCACTGAAGTTTGATTCTTTCATTTGTCTATTTTGGGGTGATAGGTTTTAATTTCTTTACGGCCTGCTGCAAGTATGCGGGAAACATACTGTGATGGCAGTTGTGTCTAATGTCAGTGTTTCCCTGTGTGGGTGGGAAAGCTGAATTTAAAAGACTTGAGAAGGACCTGAGCCAAAGCCCACAGAAGTCTTCCCACTGGTCATGGGTGGCCTTTAGAAGGGTTCCAGGACGTGGTGCTGGGCTGAGAGCTGCTGGTCCTGCTTGCTTACTGTCTTCGGGAGAGAGCACACACAATGAAGGGTGCTGGCGCACCTCGGGTTGCACTTGGGTTTCCAGCCAGCGAGGCTGGTGGCAGGCTCCATCTGACACAGTCAGCTATCTAAGCTTGAAAACGGCTACTGAGCCTGTACTTGGGTGTGGGTTAAGGAGACTATAAAGCTCAGATCTACTGAGATCTTCAGGCCTCTGCTTCCCGTGTAAAATATTGAGGGATGGAGCCCAGGCTTCTGTGGTGCCAGTCAGTCATCATTTTCATGGAAATGAGGGGGTGTCTTGTATGTATATACATACATATGTGTGGTATAGACATATGTATGTGTGTATATAATGTATGCATATGTGTATATAAAAAGCAGACCATTTTTGTCCAAAAGAATTTGTGGTGTTAGCACTTGAAGGACACTGGGTGAGCACACAAAGAAGTGATGTATAGTGACCGAAAAGGGTACTATAATGAAATTATCCCTGCAGATATACTCAGCTGTGAATACAGTCCTGTTTAAATAGCAGGTTTTGCAGTATGGACATGTGTACATGTCCATAGCAGAGGTGATATTGTCAGCCTATTTCAATAAGCCATTTTGCTGTCAACAGATGGCAATGTAACGATATTTCATCATTACTTTGCCTTGATATGTCACTGCCAACTTGTGGTACTTGGTGTTTCTCTACAAACCCTCACTAAAGGAGTAATTTAAAAAAACCCAACCAACCAAACAAATGTTTTTTTTTCCATTTTACTTTGTTGTTGCCAATTTCTTTATTTAAATAAATACTTTTAAGGAGTGCAGGAATTCAGAAATGAATTTTGCATGGGTATCAGACTTGCAGGTCCAAACCCCCCAGGTCGAATAGAGAACCTTGTGATTTATTGTCATGACTGTTGCTGCTATTAGCATTAATATGTGAATTATTTGTTTGTTTTTGGTAAATGCATTGTGACTAAAATGGAGGAGTTGGGCAGCAATATAGTTTTTTCTCAGTAAACAGAAAAGGCTGAAAAAGGGCAATTCATTGATATAAATCAGAGTAAACACTCAGAAATGAGGCAAATTTATTGCTATTTGCCTGAGCTGTGTTACTTCTGACTTAGTGAGAATTGTGTGTGATTTAATAAAAATAAATTTGGGGAGCTTGGGTAACATCTAGAAAATCTCAGCAAAAAGAGCTTCAGGCTCCTTAACTATTGCTATAAAGGTTGGATATTTCTGTGTTCTCCAATCTAAAAAAAATAAATCATTAATTTTTATTGGTGTGGTGGGTTGACCCTGGCTGGACGCCAGGTGCCCACCAAAGCTGTTCTATCACTCCCCCTCCTCAGCTGAACAGGGGAGAGAAAATAGAACAAAGAGCTTGTGGGTCGAGATAAGGACAGGAGAGATCACTCACCAATTACTGTTACGGGCAAAACAGACTCAGCTTGGGGAAAATTAACTCAATTTATTACAAATCAACCAGAGAAGGGTAATGAGAAATAAAACCAAATCTCAGAACACCTTCCCTCCACCCCTCCCTTCTTCCTGGGCACAACTTCACTCCTGAATTCTCTATCAACCCCCCCCAGCAGCACAGGGGCACGGGATGGGGTTTACGGTCAGTTAATCACACATTATTTTCTGTCGCTTCATCCTCCTCAGGGGGAGGACTTATCACACTCTTCCCCTGCTCCAGCGTGGGGTCCCACCCACGGGAGACAGTCCTCTATGAACTTCTCCAACGTGGGTTCTTCCCACGGGCTGCAGTTCTTCACGAACTGCTCCAGCATGAGTCTTTTCCATGGCGTGCAGTCCTTCAGGAGCACACTGCTCCAGCGTGGGTCCCCCACGGGGTCACAAGTCCTGCCAGAAAACCTGCTCCTTGGGCTCCTCTCTCCACAGATCCACAGGTCCTGCCAGGACCCTGCTCCAGCACAGGCTTCCCACGGGGTCACAGCCTCCTTCGGGAACCCACCTGCTCCAGCGTGGGGTCCTCCCTGGGCTGCAGGTGGAGATCTGCTGCACTGTGGACCTCCCTGGACTGCAGGGGGACAGCCTGCCTCACCATGGTCTTCCCCATGGGCTGCAGGAGAATCTCTGTTCCGGCGCCTGGAGCATCTCCTCCCCCTCCTTCTTCACTGACCTTGGTGTCTGCAGGGTTGTTTCTCTTACATGTTCTCACTCCTCTCTCAGGCTGCTGTTTTCCTGTCTGTCCCAACTTTTTTTTTCCTTCTTAAAAATGTTATCAAAGAGACGTTACCACTATCGCTGATTGGCTCGGCCTTGGCCGGCAACGGGTCCGTCTTAGAGCTGGCTGGTATTGGCTCTCTCGAACACAGGGGAAACTTCCAGCTGCTTCTTACAGAAGCCACCCCTGTAACCCCCCCTGCTACCAAACCCTTGCCACACAAAGCCAATACAATTGGCGAATGGGGTGAAATCCAGTTGGCGGAGGGTCACAAGTGGTGTTCCCCAGGGCTTGGTGTTGGGCCCCGTTCTGTTTAACATCTTTATCAATTATTTGGATGAGGGGATCGAGGGCACCCTCAGCAAGTTTGCAGACAACACCAAGTTGGGAGGCAGGGTTGATCTGCTCGAGGGTAGGAAGGCTCTACAGAGACCTGGACAGGCTGGATCGATGGGCTGAGGCCAATTGTATGAGGTTCAACAAGGCCAAGTGCCAGGTCCTGCACTTGGGTCACATGTTCCCATGCAGCGCTACAGGCTTGGGGAAGAGCGGCTGGAAAGCTGCCCGGCAGAGAAAGACCTGGGGGTGCTGGTTGACAGCCGGCTGAATATGAGCCAGCAGTGTGCCCAGGTGGCCAGGAAGGCCAACGGCATCCTGGTCTGTATCAGAAATAGTGTGGCCAGCAGGAGCAGGGAGGTGGTTGTTCCCCTGTACTCGGCACTGGTGAGGCCGCACCTCGAGTACTGTGTTCAGTTTTGGGCCCCTCACTACAGGAAAGACATTGAGGTGCTGGAGCGTGTTCACAGGAGGGCAACCAAGCTGGTGAGGGGCCTGGAGCACAAGTCTTATGAGGAGTGGCTGAGGGAGCTGGGGCTGTTTAGTCTGGAGAAAAGGAGGCTGAGGGGAGACCTTATGGCTCTCTACAACTACCTGAAGGGGGGGTTGTAGTGAGGTGGGTGCTGGTCTCTTCTGTCAGGTGGCTGGAGATAGGATGAGAGGAAATGGCCTCAAATTGCGGCAGGGGAGGTTTAGATTAGATATTAGGAAAAAATTCTTTACTGAGAGGGTTGTCAGGTATTGGAATAGGCTGCCTAGAGAAGTGGTTGAGTCACCATCCCTGGAGGTATTCAAAAAGCACATAGACGAGATACTCCAGAACATGGTTTAGTGGGCATGGTTGATGGTTGGAGTCGATGATCTTGAATGTCTTTTCCAACCTAAATGATTCTATGATTCTATTTTTCTTAACTTTAGTACAAAACATACATTTAACCAAAACTATTGAAAACTAAATGTGGGCATACTACAAGTATAGCAATGTCAAAATAGTATGTCTTCCATGTGCAGAGATAAATTATGTGTATATAATTTTCATATAAAATCCCCTTCCATTCCTTTTGTGGCTGGCTGACCCTGAAGAGGTTAACGCCCTTCTTAACTGCTTTCCATTGTTTTTTGTGTAATACTTCTGCCATTGCTTTGAAGGGATTTTTAACTATTTCTTCTTGAAACATCACTTCAAGTCTGAGGATGTAGAGAGAAGAAAACTAAAAGCACAGTCAATTACAATGTGTAAAACCTCTTTATAAGAAAAATACCTTTTCACAGTCAGGTAAATAGCACAAAAAATGGATTGTGCCTCTCAGAACTGTTCTGTCCAAGCAGGCTCAAAGTTTACTAAAACCTTCATCATGTGTGCTCCTGAAGACCAACAATGACCCATCCAAGAGTCGAACCCATTGTGCATCTTCATCCTTTCCCCTGGACTCTGCTTAGGAGTCAGTCATTGTGTCCAGGAGGCAGTGGACAGGCATCCGAGCAAAGGTCCTTAGCTAGAAGCAGACCTGCTCATGCTAAACCCAAATCTTAAGTTGAGCTTTAGTAACAAGGTCAGGTATTGAGAAGAAACATGGCTGTTCCAAAGAACGGATTTCTCTTCCCATTCCTGAGACTTCAAAAACACAGGTGAGCTGTAAGGAACATCTGAGAGGAGGGAGCATGGAGCCAGCTTTCTGTGTTACCCGGGATGGACAGCAGGAAGTCTGTGGAGCAACCTGTTCTGGGCTCTCCGGCACTCCACTTGATGTGAACAAATATCATGTTCACTATTGTGCACTGCTTGTGCCTGTGAACCATGTGATTGGTTTCTGTCCAAAAAAACTGAATTAAAAAATCACCACTGTGATTCTAGCACACCATCTTCTCGCTTTCTTCTGAACAGCTACAACCTGTACTTTCAGCACGGTTGGAAAGGCTCGTAACTGGTGTTCGTGAGGCAAGTCTGGGAGCTATGGCAGAGGTTAGTTGTAGATGAATGGTTTTAGGGACGTGCAAAGTGTAAATGGCTCAGTTAAAGAATTTCAGTGGCATTTGGGTGCCTGGTGTTGCAAACTGTTTGAAACACACAGCCAGATGTGTTGGTTTATATCTTAAATTACCACTCTTGTTTTCCATGTCATCTGAGCTTTGGGTTCAGTTTTGGCTTTTTTGGACAGATTGTTGTACTGTATTTGAGGGTGCTGATCCCCATCACCTGGGGTTCTTTGATGGGTCATGGCACTTTGAGCCGATCTAGTCAGAAAGTCTGATGCTTTTCTATGCAGGTGTAAATCAAAAAAAGTTCTCCTGAAGTTGAACTGTTCTTGCATAAAAGTCCCCCAAGGAGAGACTGAGGCATGTATAGCAATGCATATTAGGCAATATGTGGCATTTGTGATTTAGTGCTACCAAATTAATTCTCCTAAATTTCAGTTTTCTCCTGTGTAGGCAATCCTAGTGCCGTCCTCTGCGAGAGTGATAGTATTACTCTGTACAATTGCAGTGAAGCTGTAATAGAGGTCCAGATGTGGGGACTCACCCTGTCCTATATAAAGAGATTACCAATTCTGAATATAATCTGAGGAGAAGTTGTCTTGCCCTGCTTCAGTAATGAAAAGTCACCTATTTTCCCAACAAATTACAAGAAAGGGGTTTTTATTGTATGAGAAATCCAGCCTACCACTCTGTGGCAGGGTGCAGGAATCACCTTTTGATCCCAAATATGGATGCTCAAGTTTGTAAATTTAATAAAAAAGATAAAAAAAAATCTGTGGCAGTGCTTATACCAGAAGCAATAAACTCTGATTAGATCTCACTATTTCTGTATTGGAATCTCTTTGGCTTGCACAGAAGTGAGAGCTTTGGATGAGATAATAGCTTCAGACAAATGCTGGGGTGTATGAAGTTTAAAGACCTGTTCAGATATCGCATTGTTTAGGAAATTAAAATAAATAGTGTTTTCTGTCACTGTCCCTTGTGTGCCTAACTGTCTGTGCCCTTCCATCACTCATTCTCACATAATGGAGGATACAGCTATACTTCTTCTATTGCATGGCCTGGGTGTCTGCGTGCTATGAATATCTCCATCAGCACATCTTTATTAACCTATAAAACAGGGAAGAGTCCGAACCAAATAATTGGGTACCATCAAAACATCAGAGATGTTTCTGGTATTTGTTTCTTATTGTTGTCACTTACAACTGAGTAAATTGAGAGTTTAAGAAGTGCAACGACATTCTCCCTTCATGTATGCTTATCGTTCATTTATCTTAGTGCAAGCAATTAAGGACGCGAGATTAGGGTGAAATGGGGAGGGACCCATTGTGTGCCAACCAAACCAAGTGTTTTCTATGTTTCCCCAGGTAGACTTCATGAGCTTTAATAGATACTAAAATGCAAGTTATCATTGTGCAAAGATGACTGCTGACTAACTGAACCTTGAAGCCAAGACCTGGGCCAGCAATTTTCACCCAATTATTGTCATTGGTGAAAGAGCGCCCGTACAGATTGCACATCGTCTTCTCAGTAAGAAGCTCCTTTATAGGAATAAGGGTGAGAGAGACAGAACTTTAAAAGTCTGTGGCTTGTTTTTTTAAAGGCAGTGAAATGTTCTCTATTCAGTTTGAAATTTGAAAGAAGAAGTATGATAGCTAATAAATACTTTTGCAGTGAATTTTCTTGAATTTCAGTCAGGATTTGGACAAAAAAAAATTCCTCCTGCTTGCCTCTTCCCATTGTGCCTATTATGTGAAGTTGATTAATTTGCACAGTATTGGTGGAGGGTTTTTTTAATTTCTGTGCTATTAAAAAAAAAATCAGCAAGTGCGTGGAATCCCTTGAGTTCTGGGCTTATGTATTGCAAAGCCACCTTCTGGATGAAAGAAAGACTTCCTTGTGTTGAGCTGAGTGCTTAAAGCTTTGGGTACTTCTGTACAGCAAGCTTCCAAGCCTTTTGACAATCACTTGTTTCCACTGCAGTTGGGCAGCTGTTTATCACAGAACAGCGATTTCTCTATTTTCCCTGAGCAAAATCATACACGTTTATACTTAGTACATTTCCTCTGATGTTCCCCTGGTTCTGTACGCCTGTTAAACGTATCTTGCTGTGTCTCCCTTGCCCTTTGAGGCAACAAACATTGCCCCCATTTTAATGATAGGATGAGGTTGTTAAAAATCAAGCATGTGGAAGGCAGGGCCCTGATTTAGAAACAGGGATGATGATTCCCACTGACACTGTCCATTATGGCCCAGCTGCTTGCAAAGGAGCTGTAGAAACACAACTCATTCCTGCCTGTTCCCGAAGGCAATTGAATATCAACTTCTGTTTTAGTAGTCCATGAAATTGTCACCCTCGGCAGTTTTGCCGCCAAACCTGTTGGTGTAGTAGGGAGCAGGCCTGTCTAATGGGATGGTGAAGCAGACTGGAGAGTGGGAATGGCTAGACTGAAATTATTTTGGTCAAGAGCCCCCCAAATGCCTAGGACCAGCTGAAACCCCATGCAAAGCTTTTAGGTATTTAAAGATGTGCGTTGTATGTACTTGCAAAATTATTACTGTGCGAAGGTCTGCCTTGAGTAAACCTCTGTGTTCCAAAGTATAGATGTAACCTGAATGTTAGGCCATGTCATATTGAGTTGGGGTGAAACATGACTGTAATAGCAATTCCCTGAGCCTTAAAACTGGTGCTCTTTTTCTAAGTGAAACAACTATAAAGCTTACCTTTCTTTTGACTCATAAATACCTACATTTTTTTAACTGGAAGTAGAAATCTAACTCAGCAAACCAATGTTGTGGATTTTCATTTCTTTTCTGTAAATGAAGTTTTTATAACAATTTTTTTCTTTAAAATGGGATACACAAATCTAAGCTCCTGTGCTGGCTGCTGCTTGGGCAAGGTGTAGTCTCAGAACAGCTTGGAGTACTGTTTGTTCAGCAGGAGCTAGATAGCGTTAAATCCCAGAGCTTCAAGTGGCAAATCCCCTCATCTACAGTGCTTGAAGAAGCAGAAGTCTCAGGAACGTTATAAGGGGATATGTGTGTGAGGGAGGTTTGTCCCTATGCAGCTTTTAGAGAGGTCTATTCGCAGCAGCAAGGACGGTGCCTTAAACTGGAGCAGGTTGGGTGTATGCAATCTGGTTTTGTAGACGGCATTGACTCAGTAGGGAAAAAAGTGTTTTACTGTTCAAGTGCAAAAATAATCATGAAACAAGAAACACTTGCCTGGGAGGATAACAGAATATAAAGAGAGTCTGAAAGTCACTCATAAAGGACAGGATATTAAAGCCGGGGTAGGGGAGGGGGCAGGCTATTAATCTATGTGTCTGCAATGTCAAAGACGCATGCCAAATGGTTCTTCTGCAATTTGGACACCTTCCAGCAGAGATATTCACCAAAGTGCAGAGCTTGGCCTATCTTCCACCCAGCTCTCTGGTTTCTGGGGAAAGAGCAGTAAATATTTTACAAGAAAGTATAACTGGAATAAAGTATTGAACTGGAGCAGTTCAGAAAACTTAGGGTGTGAAAAATCCTCCTGTTCATGAGACAACTGTGCTCTAAAAGACAGACTATAGGAGAAGCCCATATCCAAGTTACAATGGCATGACAGTCTGCCCGTAGATGCTTTTTCTCCAAACTTGATGCTGTCAGTCTCTGAAAGGGGCAGATAGTTGAAGCTGCTGTGTGGCAGAGGTGGAGCCCTGCATTGCCTTGTGCTGTCAGGCTGGCTGGTTGAGGGGAGGTGGCAGCTATGGCAGTAACACCTCTGCTAGGTACCATACACACTTAAAAGAAGAAGCAAGTAAAGGAACAGCCTTTATCAATGAATTACTTTTTTTTTTTTCCCCTTTGCACAGATTGCTTGGTGCCACGCAGTGTATCACAATGTGGAGTCTGAATGCAACTCTTGAAATATTTTTCTCTTCCCTCCTGACAACTTTCTCTGTAGGTTTTTGCTGCTGTAGCAACAGCTTGGTATTTGTATTAGAGCAGCAAGAAGTTCCTCAGTGGCGTGGTAGATTTACTGTGCCAGTTGTTAAGCATACATAAAGATGGATTCCTGCTTACAGCCTACGGGGTCAGGCAGGGCTGTGGCTATAGCAGTATCACTGTTGGCTTTTAAGGACACATATGAATGACTTGGACAAGGTCACCATAGAGGTCTGTGCTGGAATCAAATGGTGTTTTTAGCTAACCTGACTCCTTGTTAACCCAAATGACAGGAGGCTGAACTGTCAGGCAGGCAAAATTCCTGTCCCCTTGAATGGGAACTTTGCAAGTAGTCAGAGATTGAAGGGATTTTGCTCGTTGCTGTTACCCCTCTTTCTTTGCTTTTTTTCCTTGTTCGGTTTGCTAGTTTTCAGGCATTTTGTATTTGTCTTAAACTTGACAGAGGCAGAGAAAGGAGAAATTAACATTTTGACAGCAAATGCTTGTAAGGTATAACAGTGAATTTTTTATTTCAGAAATCAGCAGAGATGCATCTCATTACAGGTGCTAAAAATAAACTTGGTCCCATTAAGCATATAGTGTTTCTTACCCAGGTAACTAAGCTACTGTTGCCTTAACCTATATCTTTCCAAAGCTGTATAGAATTACCTCATCCTGAATATCTCAGAGACTGTTTGTAGACAGAATTTGTGGTATACGTTGGTTATTTTCTCATAAATTTGAAGGAAATCTGGCCAGATTTTCAGGTCATGCCAATCAACTCTTCTTACTTGAAGTTAATGATGCAACAACACTGGGAGTCAGGTGGGAACCTGGACTATCGGGCAGGAACCTGCTCTGTGTTGTGTGCTTGCTTCTGGTTTAGATCAGAACAAGGGGGAGAGGTTTCACTTCATCTCTGAAGAAACAGAGATGTCTTTGCCCTTCCGGACAAAGAGACTGCCAAATTTGCTGTTGCAAGTTTGAATGAAAAGGTATCAGAAAGTGGGAGGATGGGCTCCTGCACAAACTGGCTTTTTATTGAATTTTTGGTTGTTTAGATTCCTGTTAGATGGAGAAAGTGAAGCCCATGTCAACATGCTCAAGTTAGCCAATGTGGCCCAGAGACAGCAAGAATGTAGCTCCAGCATCATACTGCTCACTCCAGTGTTTATGCTCTCCGGACAAGCTGAGGGATTTGTGTCTGTGGCATACTGCAGTGTAGATAAATGCACAGCTGGGACTTGTGCTTCACTTCCCTCCCCTTCCTATTAGGGACCATATAAAAAGATCCTTTGTAAAGCAAGTTTATAAATAATTTAATGGCAGATATAAAAAGCTTTTACTTTTTTTTTAAACTGGCACTTTTTTGTAAATCTGTCTATATGAAAAATATTCCTAGCAAAGTTCACA
Source organism: Haliaeetus albicilla (assembly GCF_947461875.1). NCBI lineage: Eukaryota > Metazoa > Chordata > Aves > Accipitriformes > Accipitridae > Haliaeetus > Haliaeetus albicilla. Next base: position 19,214,443 of record NC_091483.1, on the reverse strand, counting down.
CGGAGAAGGCTTAAAGTTATTATTAGGCATATAAATTGACTGCTTTCTCATTCATATGCAGGCAAATTTATTTAATTTATTAATCTGATTTGCATAGAAAATTACGGCGCTCATTGTCACTGAGAAGTCTCATTTAAGGAAGGTTTTATAAATGCTATAACTAAATGGAAATAGAAGAAAATACATAAGTGTTTTTAATTTTTTTCTGTTTCAAAAAATATTTTTCTTTAGGTGGAAAATTTTTTTTCAAAAAGTGTACCTATTGCAAGAATCTGGAACTTGCTTGGAAATTGCTTCACCAAAACATACTTTGTTTTCTTATAATTAATTCAGGACAGAGGAAAAAGATTATTGAACTTAAGTTTTAAAGTTCACGAGGGGGAAAAATAGCTTAGAGGAACTGTTCTGCGGTAATGTAGGAAGACGCTTAATTAACTTGGGCTTCATTTAAAACTGTAGTGTAAATCTTTTCAAAATGAATCAAAGTCTCTGCTGAATTATATCTTAGCCAAGTTTTACAGTCAAAAGGATCTTAAATCAGTAAGACCTGTCACTATGAGAGCTGTGGTAGTGTTTTCACATTCTCTGTAAGCTCATCTGCTCTTGGACTTGAAAGTCTTTTCCCCAGGTCCATTTGCTCTAGCAACAGCTGGCTTTTTGAGGCAGCACATTAGCAGCTCACAATTAAACAGTATTCCAGCTAATTTGAGCTCGGGCAGATGACGAACATCAACGACAGTGAGTTTCCTCCCTCCCACCCTCTGCTTGTTCAGTTTAAAAAAAACTTTATTTTACTTTAATCGCTCTTTGGAGACATGGTTACTGGAATTCTCTCTTCATCATAGTGTCCAGCTAAGAAATTGTTATCCCATCTTGCTGAGGCAAAAGGAGAGTGTCCACCCACATATGCTGCAGATGTGCGAGGGGGTAAACTGAGAGAAGCAATGACAATTAAAGAGCATATGGTCAAAAATAAATCTGTACAGTAGTGCCAGTCCATATTAATCACGAGATTAAGAATAATAGCATATCTGTACAAGTAGCACGCTAAATCTCCTATTACATTTACTAGCCTTCATATATCTGTATCTGTATGTTTATCAGGGTGTCTTATATGATATACTATATGAAGTGAGAGAGGATTTATAGTACATTTTGTGTAAATGGACCTGATAAAAACTGCAAAAAAGGCACAATAAAACATTAACATCTGGAAAGACGTATGTCACTGGAATAACACACACCAAATATGTGTATGAATGTATGAAAGAACAATATAATTAAAGCTTTATCTTAGCAGAACTGTAGTACACCAAGCTTTTTACAAATCCACGTAAAAATGTAGTCTGTAAGTTTTCATCTCAAGTTTAGCACTGTCAGGAGGCTTCATGCCATATCATCGTAGACACGTTACTTTGTGAGATCTTGGCGTTTTGTTTGTAGGATTTATTTTAGAAATAACTTCATACCTTTTTGAGATGGGTCTGTTTTGCTCTGAGCATGTGTGCCTTGGAGGGACTGAGGAAGAGGCAGAACTAAACTGGGAGAGTTGTTCAGGGTGCGTGAGGTTTTATCAACCAGAACAACACTTAACAGGTCTTCTTGTATTACTTTTGTTCTGATAGGAATGGGCCAGAACAGGTTACACCAATTGTAGCATTACCTTTGCGGCTGTGTCCATATTAGGAGTATGTGTTCTGGATTGTGACCTGGTACTCTGCGTGCAGGTGTGAACATAAATTTGGGGAAGTTATAGCACTGTCTCAGGCCTTGGGCTTTGAAAAAGCCTTTCCAGAATGGCTGTTCTCCCATCATCTAGAATGGTGCAGATCTCTAAGAACTCAGTCAACTATCTGTTAAATATTAATCCAGTGTGACTGCTGTAGAAATTAAGCACTAAAGTGTCTTCAATCATGATAAAATATAAGGGATTTTTCCTATCAGCACTTCCATGAAGCTGTGATGTAGCTGCTACCCAGGCTTCACAGAGGGGACATGGAAATAGATGATTCCCCCTAGAGAAGGATGGTGTTTGGGGTGGAGGGGGTGAAGGGGGAATGGGTAGGAGGGATACTGGGTTCAGTGTATCAGCCACACCAGGCAGAGATCTGTTTGTTGCAGCTATCAAAAGCTGTTGGATGTCACTCAGCCTCAAGTCTGAACCAAAGGAAAATCATACGTTAGAGGATGAGCTCTGTCAGGCTACCAGGTTTTCTCTGCAATTCTAGGGATTTTTTTTAAAGGATGCAAAGGTTTCCATTAATAGTGGCTTCAAAGGAAGGACCATCAGAAGTCTCAGGCTAAGCCATAAAAGCAGATGCTCTGCATTAACTTTGAGACCCACTGGTATATATCTAATTCTGCCCAGCAAAGCACTGAAGCATGTATTTAAAGCATTGTTGAAAGTACTTCACCACAGTTAACCAGACAATTACAATATTTCTATCTTAAACAGTGTTTTATGATGAATTAGTTTTCCCAAAGAATATGAATGTATGTTTAAGAATGAGTGTCAGAGACACTGTACCATATATTGGTATTAGGGGTTCCTGGTATTTTGTTTCCTGTTGTTAATGTAAGGATGACTTCATCCTGACAGAGGTGAGCATCAGGGCCCTTTGGAAGTAAGAATGTACACCACAAACAATCAGCCAGCATTTCTTCATCTGGGTCTTAACTTTTTGTCTTCTTCACCTGCTGCTTAGAGTTCCCAAGCATGCCTCTATCTGCATTTCTCATTTGCAGAAACAACATTATCGGGAAAGAAATAGAATGCATACGCAAAATATCAGAAGTACGGGGTGTCCTTGTGCCTGTCACAGGCAATAGTTGCACCCCATTTATAAGCTTGTCTCCATGTAGAGGTACATGCCAAGGCTGCTTTGTGCAGAATAGGAATGGGGCTGCTTCAGAAGCAGTAAGAATGCTAGTAAGGTGCCTGTTGGAGACACACTTCATCCGACAGGAAAGATAATAGAATTGCTTTTTTAAAATCAGCTCCTAAAATAGAGAACTTTTTGACTTGATATTTCAATAGATATAGAATTATTTATCAGCCTTGCAATTCACATGATCTCACGAATCCATCATGCAAGAAATACCACAACTGTGCCTCTGCCTGTGTTTGCTCCTGCTCTGCCACCGATTGCCATGTTTTATCTCTACCCTCATTAAGTAGCTACAGTAAGAGAGGATAAGAAATTAAAATGCCTCCTGCTCAAAGCCTGTGTAGTTGAGCATCTCAGGTGGTGTATGGTCTTGTGTCAGATTGTTTAGTACAAAGGGGAGGCAACTTCCCTTGACTGAAAGCCTTATCTTTTAAACTTTTGCAGGTAAAAGCACCTTCAGGAAACTTTTTAGATAGTCTGACAGCCACTTCTTTTCCGTTGTTTTTGTCAGTGTCAAAATGCTTCTGACTAACTGAGAGTGAATGTGCTGCATGGTTGGGGCTGTGTTGTGATTGTTGACAGGTTTGAGTACAAACAGAATGGCTAACATGGGCTGAGCTGCTCAAGCATTACTAAATTCCTCAAAATGGAAAGCAGTCATTACACTGCTGAAGCTTCCTTAGGTGGACGGTAACTTTCTGCTGGTCAGCATCTAATTTTTCATGCCAAGTCTCCTGTTCTTTCCGGCTTCCTCCCAACCACATGATATGTGTGCAGCAGCCCTCCTAGATTTACTGTTTTGCATCTGAACAAGGAAGCAGCTGCTGATGCTGTGATGATGCATGCAATCTAAGGCTGCCAGATTTTTATTCCTGTCTATGGGGGTTTTCTTTGGCTTCTACTGGGAAGCTTATTGGGCATGGTCAAAGTTTTAGGATGGGCTGGGAACACAGTTAAAATACAGTTAATGGGATGCCTAAGTACTCAGAGACTTGCAAGTGCTTTAAATATCCTAAACAAGGTCCTGAAGTGGGCAGGAGGGATTTTTTTTCTGGATGACTGATCTCATAGAAATGTTTTTGATAAGTTGCTTTTTGTGTGTGTGATAGTTTCTGAACAAGTGTTCTTTTAAGATCAGAGTGTCAGCTTATGCATTTGAACAGTATAGAGGCTACAGCCAAAAATATGGCTTTGATTTTTGTGGCAGATTGCACAGAACTTGGTCCCAATGAAGAAAACACAATTTTGTTAATTAGTGGACTGTGAATCAAAGCCTGATTTTTCTCCCTTGCTCTGTTCTTGTCACACCTTTTTGAGCTGAACACTGCTACTGAGTAAGTGCAATTCAGCTTAGTTATGTTCCCTGTGCTGGTGCTGGGCAATAGCTGCCTTCCTACGAAGGCAGCCCTTCTTGCAGTTCCTGTGCCCAGGCTGAACTCTGCTGCAGTATGGATGAAACTACCCCAAGAGTGTCCCTTCCTCAGCATTTGTGAAATGTGGGAGATTCCTGCAGTGGAGAGCATTAATCAGAGCTGTGAAAATGAGTTTGGGGCTTCATCTCCAAGGGTCTGTCAAATGGAGTTTATTTGCGGTGATGAACTTTTAATGAAGCTGAAAAAGGACTCTAAATGCTGCAGAGTGTAACAGGATAAGAGAAAGATATAAAAGTTCTGTGATTATTTCCACTTAAATTATAAATATTTTTCTTTTACAAAAACGATTGGTACACAAATGCTAATAGAACTATATGTCTAAATAGCTAAAAAGGTCACTTGTAGCCAGAGCATTGATCTGTCTGCTTGCTTCTCTAGACATAGGTGGAATAACCTCCAAGTTACTGTATTTAGCTGGTGTTCTGTGTTCCTGTCTACAGCCTTAAGCAATATCCAGAGCTGTTTTGACTGCTCAGTCTCCTTTTTGGTACCTGTTTATTCACATCAGCTGATAGTCTGCATTTCTTGTCAGTCTTTCCCATATTGAATGGAGCTCTTGAACTGTGTCCTACCCACTTTGGTTTATTTGCAGTCCATTGCAGACAGTTATGTCGCATGTCATCATAGAGAGAGAGTCAGAGAAATTGGAAATTTACAGATTGAACACTGAAATAAAAAAAATATTTTGACCCCATGTGTGTGGATTGACTCCACTACACGGTACAGGAGCAAGCAAATTCTGGTTGCTTTTCAATGTATTTATGTATCTACTCTGCTGTATGCTTTGACATGGGCAAGCATGCTCATTAAGAATTCTGGGCCACTCCAGTATGTCAACACATCATTAATATGCAAAGGTGCAGTTATCTGTCTGTTGTTTTTATAATGCTATGATTCCATTCCAAGCTACAGCAACATCCTAAATTAACCCACCAAGTTACTATGGAAGTAATAGGGCAGCTTGCAGGAGTTCAGGTTCAGATCTCTCTCTCTCTGTTAACCAGCTGTTGAGTCCATCTCAAATGTCTCTACGTGTGCTCTGGCATCTCACATACTCTCTTGCCCTCACTGACAGTTCACCATTGAAGCCTTCTCCTCCTCCCATTACAATGGAGTCCCCTGGGGCAGCAAATGGGCTTCCTTTCCTCTCCCCAGCTTTTTCTCCAGAAGCATCATTTGCTTTTTGTGGGTTTTGGGTGTTTTTGTTTAATATGTCCCTATGCAAGTGTAAAGGGACCTTTAAGCCTGATGTGCCAGTACTAGTGATAGAGAAAAAGTTTTCCTTTGTCTCTTGGGTTGACTGAATTGATGGGTGGATATGTGTACTTTAAATTTGCATACTGCTGGTCAAAGGTATCAGGGTAATGGTCTCATGGGCCATAAGGATCTTCATTTTCCACACAGAAAAGATGAAAACATGGGTCAAAGTAGGGTACCCTGAGAGTCCTCTTTCTTCTCTGGCAGTCCAGATCCCACTAAAATCAATGGAAAGGCATGCGCTGCTTTAAATGTCTCAGTCTTAACCTGAAGAAATTGCCTGTGAAGATGAATGACTTGTTAACCTGTATGAATCCTGTGTTTCTTCCTCAGATGGCCCCAAAATGCAGGCATTACTGGTGCAGAGTTGTGTCCAATGAACGGGATATATATTAATGTGATGTCTTCCTTAGGAGTGGAGTGGAAATCTATATTTCTGATATTGGCACTTTGAAAGAAAAATTTCTTATAAGGAATGGCATGAACAGCTGAAGTAGGAGCACTGAACAGGATCTTGACTTACAAGCTGCTGTTTCAAGAAGAGAGGATACTTGCTTTTGAGGGTAGATCCAGCAGCAGTGCATTGGCCACTCATACTTTACACCTGTGATTCTATCATCAATAAAAGTTTGGAAACAACAAGGCAGTCCTTTGCAATTGCAGTGGACGTTAGTGCAGAAGGGTTTACAGGACATACATGTCACAGACCCCCACCTAGTTTTAATTTCGAGGTTAGGCATGTGAGCACTGGTTTTGAATTTTAGTGTGGATAAAAATAATTTTGTAAAAAATAATACTAATAGACATGATATTTCATTGTGATCAGTGTAATGGGATATAATTTTACCACTTAAAATATTTCTTTTGTGTTGTGCAGTTTCTTAGAGATGCATTTAAGGGTAGGAACTTTTGAGCTATGCCAAGTCAGTCATCAGGCAGATTTTCTGCAGAGGGAAAGGTGGTGCTTGAAAGTAGTGTAAGCATGAGACATATGAGATATTGTCTTTATATTTGTACCTAAGCACATCCCAAGGTAGTGGAGGAGAAAACCAGAAAGGAATAATAAGCTAACTTTGCTCTGTACAAGGCACCCTGTGCTTAGAACAGGCTCCATCAGCTTATGTGTTTATTAGCATATATTTAAGTCTGCCTTGCTTCATTTTTTGAGGGGGTTGCTTTGCAAATGCAAGGATCTTGTAAAGGGGACAAATAATAATACTTGTTTCCTAGTCTCTACAAGTGATGCAGACTCTTCTGAGATACGTCAAAAGGATTGTAGCTTATTCTGAAACAGCTGACCTTCGCATTAAATGGTCCACCCCCCTGTGCAGCAAAGAAACTAGGTGTCAGCCTCACATGAGGCAGGAGTAACGTCCTGTTGCATGAATCCATGCTTGAAGTTAATCCTGTGTTTAAATGCATTGCTGTAATGCCTGCTGAAGTTGGTGATGCCTGGGTAAGACCAACAAAGAATGGTCAGTACAGAAGAAAAATGGAGTGATGGTTCTTGTCATAATGTTAGAAATACTGTATTGGTTCCAGAGATAATTGTGAAAAATCAATAAATGCTCTATAATGGGCTATATTTAAAAAACGCAAACCCCAAAACCAACCAAAAAATAATTTAAAAAACCCAACCAACTGAAAAAAAAACCAAAACAAACACCCAACACCCCCCACCCCCCACCCCAAAATATAGACAAACCCATGGCAGGGTTCATAGGTACCCATTTTCCAGAAGGACACAGGAAAGGTAAGCAATCTACCATCATCTTGTGAATCAGAACAACTTGACATGCAACTCAGAAGCCTGCCTTTAGGCTCTTTTACTTGAGGAGTAAGACAGCTTGCTCTGAAGGAAGGTGTCTGGCTTCCTGCTTGGAATGAAATTAAATTAGCATGGTGGTATGTGCTTTGTACATCTGCTGTGTAATATGCTTTGCAAAATGCAGACATACAGAGCAAGGATGCAGATGCTCCACTACTTGCAGAAGTTAATGACAATTATCCCAGTCTTTGATGGCAAACAAAGTCGCAAAGCTCTCATTTCCACAATCCATCATGCCACCGAAGGCTTGCTGAGTGATACTTCATGATGGGCTGGTGAGAAAAATATACAAACTCATATGCCGGTGTTGCAAATCAATTCTGCAGCAAAGTGGAAATAACTCTTGTACCAATAAGCAGCGAGGCCTATGAAAAAATACCCGTTTTCTGAATTTTCAACTTGCAGATAGCAGGAGAAGCCATCAATCACGTTAGAGAGCTTCCATTCCAGCAATGTTGTTCTTAAAGACACACCAGATGAAATCAGACAAGACCAGAATATGCAAAGCCTGCCCTCCCCCCCCCCCCCCTATTTTTTTTCTCTTTGCTCCTTTCTAGAGGATTGGGCTTGAGAAGGGACCTTTTTCTTTTTCTACTTTTTTAAAGCAAACATGTAGCCTGGCAAAAACATGTATATTGGTTAAGTTTACTGTCGAAATGACTAATTAATTGCTTCACAAATGGCTATTAATCATACATTAATGAGATACTCTCTTTGCTTTGGCAAATAGAGGTTCTGTGGCAATTCTCTCTCCTTGGTACCCCAAGCAGGCTAAAAGCATGCACAACTCAATTAATCTTACTGCACCATGGGGTGTTTGAAACTGCTCACCAGCTGAAGAGAAGCAAATAGCTGGGATGTTTTAACTGTCCATATTTCACTGTGTAAATTCAGAAGCACTTAATCATTCCTTCAAGCATTCTTTTGTTCCTTTTCTTTCTGCCTTGTTATGTGTGTTTGAAGCATATCCTGGGCCACAAGAAAAAGGCTCCAATACGTCCTGTTCCAAACACACTCAGATAAACATGCGCTGTCTGTTGTCTTGCAAAAATGACGACCATCTTGTGTGTAGCAAATAAAAATTGAAACCTACAAGTCATGCTCTCAGCATCCCTTGAAATCCACCTGCATTGTTAATGTATGCAGTGAACAAAAGGAAAAGGGCATCACACATTGGGGTACTGCTTCATTTTCTCATTGGCAGAGATGCAAAATACTATGAAAAGAGACTGTCAGCCAGATTGACATCCCAGATAAATTTACATTTTCCTCTTTAATATAAATTAAGTCAATTTGCACCACTAGAAAGCTTAATGCATTTTGCAGCAATTAATTTGTTGGTTTGGGGAAAAAAAACCTGAGCAGTAGTGTCTTGATCAAGATAACATGAGGCCCAAGCCTGAAGTAATTCTTAAATAGGCAGTGGAGAACCCAGCCTGTTGCTGTCTGAATCCAAACACACTTCAAAAAGTTAAGGTAAGTACACTATTTGCTCTATCTGTAATAATAGTATGTGAGCTGAGGGAAATCCTGGTTGTGTGCTGGGCCATTGGGAGCTACTTGAGAAGTACAGTCTCTCTATTCAAAGCTGTTACTGGGACATATTAAAAACCATTGACCAATTCTGTTGGTAATTAGTCAAGAATTAAATAAGATTTTTGGAAATGCGTCAAAATCTGTGTATTGAGGGGCTTAAGTCAACCTCTTAGCATTGGAATTGTAGTAGGAAGATTTCCTAGGTTTATTATTCCTTGGTAGGGTTTCTTTCAGTTTGATCTGATATGGGTAAAGCAGGCTGCTGATACAAGGTGCCAAAGCATGCAGATTTTTTATCTCATTCAATAGAGCAGTTTGTATGTTGCCATGTATATCGTTTTGACTAATTCAAATGTCAAGATAGTGGCGAGAAAGCGCTATTTTTTTCTCGGTGTTCACTAATCCATGTGAAATGGATTTGGTGGGCTTGGTGCCTCACTGAAAGCCATTACTGTCGTGGTTGTCCTTGTTGGACACCTCTTCGGAGACCCCAGTTGAAACTGTGGGAGAAGAGAGCTGTGGAGGCGGTCAGGCCTGAGCTAGTCCTAGAGGAGGTGGCAGAACATCACCAAGGCTCGTTTCATGCAGCAAGCAGGCAAAGAAAAGTCAGATTGCTGGATGATTATTGCCCTTTACAGGTTGCCATGGATTTCAGTGCAGTGGTATTATGTTAAGAGCCTATGAGCAGGTAGCAGGACAGTAAGAGGTGTGAGGATGTATCTTGATGAATTCTCATCACTGCTTTCCTGTCTTCTTGTCCGTTCCATCACTGCCAGTGGTGTTTTCTGTTTCTGGTGGCTGTCATTAATTTAGCCTTAGTGTCAGCAGGGTAGGAAGGAATCAAGTCTACTCCTTCACATGCCTTGATGCGTGCCACTATTAAGGATAATGTCTGCTAATTACTTGGGTTTAGCTAGAGTAGGAACTGATGGATAGCTTCTGAAATTGCCCCTACTTAGAGATAGAAAGGTTTGGCCAGCTGAAAACACACACCTCTCGTGCCTATACTTCTAGGCTTTTGAGGTGTTTCAAAGCTGTCTGCAAACTGGTCAAATGATCAAACTGGTAGCTATGGAATTGGTTTTTTAGAAGCCACTGTGGATGAACAATATGAAAGCCAAAGAAGAGCTCTGTATTTCCAGTGTTTTTTACCACTGGCACTTCAGACGACCTTCTCTGGTTAGTTCAACAGGCAAGTTCAAATACATCAGGAAATGGACTAATATCAGATACAGCAGTCAGATGAAACTCACTGTCCAATTTATGAAATTTTAATTCACTTTGCTCTTGCCCTTTCCAAACAGTTACCTTTCAGTTTTCCCCACACTGGGATTCTGTAGATGTTCATTTTCTCAGAAAAATGTATTTGTTCTCTAAAGTGTACCACAGTGTGTTTTCTTTTGGCAACAGGCTGATGAAAACAGTAAATTATTCAACCCAAGAATATCTAAAATGCTGACTCACTGCCAGTTCCTATTTTTTAGGCCTAGTTTTCATTAACTTCTACATTAATACTCCAAATGTGCAATTGGATTGAAATGTCCTGTGAAATTGCCCGGCTCTCCTCAAATTGGGAAGCCCTCAGCCTCTAGTAACTGTTGTGAGGTGTTGTTCTTCATTCTGTGAAATAAAATATGGTCTAGATTTGACAAGAAAAGATTAATCTGTAACCACTCGTTGCCACCCCTCCCTCCAAAACAAAAAAGCGCTGCTGCTACAGCTGCAGCAAGGGTAGGAGTTGTTATTAAAGAAAGCATCAAAATGACCTTCTCCCAACTGTTGAGCTTTCTCCACTTCACCTCTTTCATAATGAAAGCCAAGAAATAAGTCCAGAGGACACATGCACCAAGTACACTCATGAGTAATTTTAGCTTTCTCATTCATAAGGGAAAACTAACACTGCAGGTTATCACCATTAAAGTAAATTTGTGTTCGACGTGCATAAACTAGACAGCGTAAAATATTGCTTCTTTGTGTGTTGAAATCAAATACTGTGGTAGATGAAAACAGACATTCATCGTACTGATAGCAGTCTTCTGAGGTGTGCAGGTGAGTCAAAGCCTCCAAGCACTGTTCACAGGAGAAACCTTAATTCCTTTGAGTAAACCCGTTTATTTCAAAATGATCTTTGGAGAAGAGATGGTAAATGCCCACTTGATATGCAAATTCTGGGTTTGTAACCGCATGGTACATAGCCAATGAGTAAACTAATAGTATGTGACTAGCACATTTAAAACCCTCTTGCTGCGCAAACTTTAAGCCATCTTGGTGTCTCTAACACAGGGCATCTCCTGAGCCCAGGCAGCCACACGGCTGGAGGGGACCTTTGCCAGGGCCAGTGGGGCCCTGGTGGCACAGGGCTCCCATCTGCTCTTAGGTCTTTGTGTATATTTTAATTTGTGGGTGGTAAAACTCGGTATAAAGCACAATTCAACTGGTAGCAGTTGTGGCTACCGCAAAGGGCTGTTACTTCAAACCTAGCTTCTCAAAGTGACCTGTAAGAGACTTAATCTACATCCTTGTGCTTTTGGTTTTCCCAGTTAAGGAAGAGTTGAAAGGACTTCGAGCAATGATGTGTTGGCTACTGTTTTCTTAAAAAAATTTCTAATAATGAGTTTTTCAGGTGAGAGACGTTTTCCAGATTCCCAGGAGAATCGGTGAGCTGCAGCAGGCGCTCACCGCAGAACATGCATGCCAGAATCCCGAATAAAGGCTTCTGTTAATCGGAGTTAGCGGGTCAGGTGGGGAGAGGGGAGTCGAAGGGAGCTAGACTGAGGTGGCAGGGCAGCAACGCCTCCTGCAGGAGGGGCAGGGAACTACCCCACTGGTTCCAACTGGTTCTGGCTGGTGGGGCAGGCCTGGGTGAAGGCTCACAGGGAGATGGAGGGGGAGGACTGTGAGGACACCATAGTAGGAGGCACAGCCCAGGGGGACCCCTGCCACGGCAGGAAGAAGAGTAAGTATGACTCCTGGGGAAGGGTTCCTCCTGCCCACGGGGACAGCTCTGCTCTCCCCTGCTGTCATCACGTCTCCAGAGGCTAGGGTTTCTGCCATCTCACCTGGCATCCTCGTTGCTTTGCATATTGAGCTTGTGGGCTTGTGTTGTTAGCATCTGTAATATTTTTAATTTTGTGCATTTCAAGACCCAAATAAGGATCATGTTTAGTGTGACAGCTACCATCATAAATAACTGATGGTTTCAAATATTCATCAGATGTTGTCTTGCTTTCTTCTACTTTTGTTGTTGTTGTTGTTGTTTTGGCGTTTTGATTGGGGGGGGGGATGTTTGTTTGGGGTTTTTTTTGTTTCAGTTTGGTAAAATCATTAGGAAAAAAAAAAGAATAGGGCTGCAAGGAACCCATGGAGATGATGTAGCCAAACTGCCAGATCTGCTACTGGAGCAGATGATTCCTTTTGCCTTTGCAAAAGTATTTTGCTGTTGTTAGACTTTTTCCTTTCCCACAGTCCCTGTAGGTTAAAACAACCCAATGACTTCACTCTTAATAGATGGATTTCCTAGATTTGCATCATCCTAGTTGTTTTTGGAGTATTTTCCAGTTCTTTCGCATCCATCTTTTGATGTGCTTGAAAGGGGTCACTGTGTACTAAAGGTAGCACTACCAGGGTGACTGTCATGTTTTAACCCCAGCTGGCAACTAAGCACCACACAGCCACTTGCTCACTCCCCCCACCCAGTGGGATGGGCGAGAGAATTGAAAAAAAAGCAAAACTCATGGGTTAAGATACAGGCAGTTTAATAGGACAGAAAGGAAGATTATAATAACAACAACAACAATAGAATTAGAATATACAAAACAAGTGATGCACAGCGCAATTGCTCACCACTCACTGACCGATGCACAGTTAGTTCCCGAGCAGCGATCCTCCCCCAGGCCAACTCCCCCCAGTTTATACTGGGCATGATGTCCTATGGTATGGAATACCCCTTTGGCCAGTTTGGGTCAGGTGTCCTGGCTGTGTCCCCTCCCAACTTCTTGTGCCCCTCCAGCCTTCTTGCTGGCTGGGCATGAGAAGCTGAAAAATCCTTGACTTGGTATAAACACTACTTAGCAACAACTGAAAACATCAGTGGGTTATCAACATTCTTCTCATACTAAATCCAAAACATAATACTATATCAGCTACTAGAAAGAAAATTAACTCTATCCCAACTGAAACCAGGACAGTGATGTAGACTTTAAGGAACATCCTCATGGGGCCATGTAAACTAAATTAAGACATCCCTGCATGGCAATTTACTATTTTTCAGCAGCATGATCTTGATATTAGTGATCCTTATCTTAGGTCCTTTCTTGAACACCCAACGCCTAACCAGCCCTTGCCCAATGCATATTTGTGCATCTTGCCTCACTAATACTTTTTCTGAATGTCAACCTCCTTTTCCAGACCATTTATCCAATAAGTCTGGATTATTTTAAAATCTGATGCTGTCCCTGAATATATGGTCCCTTTCACTATTATAGAATCTGCAGATCTAATTGCAGATGGAAATCGAATGTCCAAGTTGTTGAAAAACTAGAGAGCATCAAACAACACCAGGCACTTGTAAAACCACACAAAATAGGTCCTTCCATGTCAGTAGTGACCTGCTGATTGTTACACCATAGCTACAGCTAGCCAACTAGTTTTATTCCCACCTTAAGGCAGTTTCAAGGCCCTATTTCTTGGTGATACGGTTGTCAAATGAAAGAAATGTGTCAAAAGTCTTATTAAAGTCATTATTTATCACATGATGTTGCTTTTCTTATCTTTTAGGCCCATTGCCCATCACTGATAGACTTCAGATGGTTTTGGCATAGAGCTTTGTTCTTGACAAATCCAGATTGGCTGTGGGGTGGCACCCAGGCTCTGTTTTCACATCTGCTTAATACTGCTGCAATGGCAATTTGACAGTGAAGTCCAGTGTGCTATGTATGGTATGAAAAAATGTGAAGGTAGGTCCTGAGAGAAACTCAAAATCTTTATGTTGAGATACGATGACGTGGAAAACACAAGTGCTTTGAAAGACTAGACAGTTGTTTTTAAAAAAGCTTTAGGCTGACATTTGCTTATATGGCTAAAATTTGACAATTGAAAAAACTTTGGAACTAATAAGGAATGCTTATTTTATAATAAGCTTTTTTAAAAAAGATGCATGTTATCATTTGAAGAAATTTTCTAGAAGATCATTTAAACATGTTATCAGTTTTTCTAGGATTTGGACAGAATCACAGTTGTTTGCAGTTTGATCAGTTTCCAGTATTTTCCTGTGATTTTCAGTCCATGCCCTAACACCTGTTTCTCTGTCATAGACTAGAGTATTTCAGCAGTGGACTAGATGGTCTCCTAATGTTTTGCATTTATAAAAATTTTTATAAAACATGTCTTTGTTGTTCAACTCAGTCTGATTGACTTGTTAATTTCAAAATGTGTTTCATGCAGCTCCTATATTGTAGCAGATAAGTGATAAACTTTGCATTTTTCTGAGCAGTACTTTGTTTAAATACTTTTTTTCATCTACCTGTCAATATTTTTAATTAATGCTTTAAAAGATAGCTAATTTTTATATTATGTCTTAATAATTACCTTATCTTAGATTATGTGAAACCTTTTGGGTTCATCTGTCTATTTTGCCTTGAAGAGATTTGGACTATTCTGTCCTGAGCACCCCCTGGAAATCTGTTCTCGCTAAAGGCACGCTGTGGGCTAATGCAGACACCCATTTCATGTTATAGCCAGGAGGGTTCTTAGAGTGGTTAGCTGCTCCTTCGTGGATAGGAGCAGAGAAGGCTAAACATCCGTGAGCTTTCAGTTTGGGGCGTGGTGGGGTTTTTTCAATGCTTGTTGACAGAAAATATGTAGGTGATGTTCTCCAAATTCATCCTTAGCATCTCCTTTAGTTGTGGAGTTTACACAAAGAAGACAGATTCTCTCCTGTGTTTGATCTTTTTTGTGCTGCAGATGCTTTCTAGGAGTCTTGTTACACGCTCTTTTTATCTGGGCTGTGTGTTTCTTATTTCTCCTCAGCAATGATTGTGTTCTTTTCTAACACAGCTAAGCATGGAAACAGTTCCACATATTTAGTGGGTCCCGGGAATTTTCCTTTCAGATTTGAGAAAACAACAAGCTGACAAGCTGCTGCTTGGCATGACACAGCATGTGTTAATCTATGTCGTTTCCAGGCTACTTTGTTCATAGTTAATTTGTTAAATTCTTTGTGAGAACAGACATGTTCCCCACTGAGCAATCGGCACAGCTGCAAGGAGGGCCAGTGACCAAACAGAGCCCACTGTGCACTATGTATTCAGAGCTGGGATGGGAAGGCAGCATCCTCAGAAGAACACACAATTGTTTCAGGGTCACCTTTGCACCTGGGACTGATGGTAACATCAGCCACTGCACCCAGAGTTGTGCGCTGCCTCAACGGTTACCCTGTAAAAGGGAGGAAAGAGCGGTGCTTTCAGTCACCTTTTTAATTCTCAAGATCTGTGACGTTAGTTTTGTGCTTTTTAACACAATTTCAGCTCGTGCTGCGTATGGTGCTGTGCAGTTTCTCTGACGTACTCGAATTGCATCATGCTCCCCAAAAGAATAAGTAAAACATTGCTGGCGAAGAGAGAACAAATAATATTACTTAGCCAAAAAAAAAAAAAAAAGAGAAATTGAGTCATAGCTCTAACTTAACCTTGGTGCTCACAAATATGTTCCTATAGAGTATCCCTTAAGGTGGTAGTATCATAAGATCCCTCAAAATATTAAGAAAAAAACCCTGCAGATCCTAGCTGCTAATCCTAGAAGCCTCAGCTGATCTTTCTCAATTTTGTGAGGCTCTGAATTTTAACTCTTCTGTCGCTGAAAACCAGGTCTCCTCAAAATACCCCAGGCTGCATGTCAACCACTTGTGTAAATGCTGGGGGAAGCAAGAGAGATTAAACCCTTTGTGTTTATTCCTGTTGTTATGGAAGACCTTTAAAAGGCCATTGATATGAAAATGCCACTTGACAAAGAGCCTGTGGATGCTTCACAATTTGTACATCCCCACACATTTCTGTGAAAGATTAGGAGGAACACACCACTGCAAATTCCTTTACAAATAAGGCATGCTGTCCAACTTACTTCTGTGACTCTCATTAATCATAGAATCATAGAAGCTAGTGTTGTACTCAGATGTCTATTTATGCGTAAGAAATCAAAAATTGTTTCTTTGTTTTCTGTTCCAGAAGCCTTGTCCTGTTGCAAGAATCTGGAGTTTTTTAGTCCAGCTGTTGAAGCTCTAACTGAGTCTGCAAGGTAAGGAGCGCCCTCTTTACTTAAGTGCTAGATGGTCACTATCCAATGCAGTGCTGGAGTTTGGGGAAGCGCCTTTCCCTATACTCCTGTGTTAGTGGCAGTCTCCGTGACTCGGAGCTAAACATGGACAGTGCTGTTTCGGTGTCGCTATCAGTAAGATTCCTAGCTAACAGAGTCCTGGAGAAACAGGCTGTCTGGACAGATATTAGCATTTAAAGGGATATTTAGACATCACACATCAGAGGATTTAATTTCAGTTTGTCAGCTGTTTTTCTACACCTTTGTTGTGTTCAGGAAGACTGGTTGACCACAAGGTGACCTGCAGGACACTTTTTTCTTTAAACTTTATTACACAGCTGCATGAGCATATTACCTGCAAGTTTGTGAAGCTGGTTCTGCCAACAGGAAAAGATTAAGACAAAGTCCAAAGTTTGTGGAGCTGGCTGGGCCTCATGGAAGTAAATAAATGGTTGAAGGAATGAGGAGGGAGGAGCAGGTCAAGGTTTCTGGAGGGTTCAGTTCCTACTTCCCCCCATCATGAGGCAGTTTTGAAAGCATACAGTTCACATGGAGAATAAGGAGAGCTCTTGGGAATCAAGCTTTCTCAAAAAGCTGTTCTCTTAAGTTAGACATAGGAGAAGTTTTTGATTATATTAGTACTATCTTGTGTTGCTTGGGGTAGACAGAGAAAAGAAGAATGACTGCCTCAGACATATACATGCTCTTCTTTCTACCCTTTTGTGATTTGCTTGAGTGCTATGTGAGCAGCTGGCTTTTTACTGCATGGCGGTAAGGACTCAGTGATCCACCACTGCCCTTCCTGAAGTTATTTTACACAAGCAGTCCTTGTTAACCAAGAATCATTTCAGGACCCAGGGCTGAGAGGGTGAACAGATCTCTTGGGTTGCCCACTCCATGCTTGGTTCCTGCTAACACTTGAAGGTAGCCCTTCACAGCTGGGTGCCTGTCAGTCATGGGGGCTCATTGCTGCTTGCAGGCTGCAAGATGACTTTTGAAATGCAAGTGATGTACCAGGCAAAACCACCACTGTTAGGGAATGCTTTTTGGTTTTGGTTTTGGGGTTTTTTTTAGTTTATCACATGAGGCACTGCCTTCTCTGTAAGTAAAAATGGGATTGCCAAGTATGTGCTAAACACTGACCTGAACCACAGCTTGCTGTTTCCTCAGAAACGAGATTGCAATGATTTATTTGGGTTATTAGCGCTAGAACTGTAATTCAGAACACTCTTATTAATTTCAACAGCAACTATTTTAAGCCACTCGATCTCAGGCCAGGTCCTCCATATGGAGAAAAACACCTAGATTGTGCTAAATTATGTCCCACTTGGCCTTGATGGGCCTCCAGCTCTTCCTTTTGAGTGGGACTGGCTCTCTGGAAGATGGCATTCAAAGATCAGAATGACAAAGCTCATCCGTCATTTATTTCCCAGTGTGGCCACAGGGAACTTGACAGAGGACAAGAAGCTTTTTACCCCTCTCTAAGGGTAGTGTGGTCTCCTTCACAGTCAGTGTCCATTGAGAACCCACTATATTTGTATGGAGAATTTGGTGAATGTCGGAGTAGCTACTGACTGGGGGGAAAGGGATACAGCCTGCCTGACTTACAGGTCCTTCAGCATGAAATCATTCAATCTTATTGCAGAATTTTGGTATATAAAGCCCACCTCGTGTTGCTCGTAACTTAGAGACATGTGTTGCTTGGACCAAGCATTCCTGGCAAGCTATCTGCTATCTTCTGTGAGCTAAAAATTGAAAGCTGGTCTCCCTTAATGGACACAGCGTTGAGTAAACAGCTGTCAGCCTGTACTCTAGCCACATCTGCATTCCTGAGAAAGCCAGAGAGAGAAATAAGTGTATACTCATTTATAATAACCACAATAATGCACTGAGATTACCTGGGCTTTCTTTTCTTTTTCTCCCCCCGCTCCCCTCCCCTTTCTGGCTGGGGGGAGAAGGGGGAGTTTGTTATAAAAAGGTCAAACACATAACTTTGCAGCTTTCAGCCGTCTCTATTCTTTTCTTTTGCAATTCTTCTCTCTGATTAAACTTCCAGATAAGTCTAGGCACTGTTGCCCAGCCCTTCACATTTAATGATTTTATGCATCACTTGCTCTTGGCACTGCTCACAGGCCTGCCATCTTCACTGCAGCCTGTGATCTTCTCCTCTAAATGTTTGACATCCACCAGCATTTCTTTTTTGCTCCGAGATGCCTTTTTTTCTTGTGAGGTCTGGAAAGGAAAAATGATGGCGGACAACCCTGAGACGAATTACCTAATACCCAAGGATTTTTTTTCTCCGCTCTCCTAATGGAAGGAAATTCTTCCCTTCCTCTTTACCTTTTTCTTATAATAAAGCAAACAGCCCCCCCCCCCCAAACCTACAACTTGTCCTAGATCCAGATCCCTGCCCCACGCACGAATCTGTTTAAATGATTAGAAAAATAAACATGCAGCCTTCCTCAGAGGATACTATATGGGGAGCAAGCTAGTTAGGCCAAAGAGAATTTTTCTGCTGGTGGTTTTATTGATTGGGGGTGGGGGTCCTCCTTGTAAATCAAAGTATGCTGTTTCTATCCTATTATTCGGTGGGGTTTGTCAAATAGATGTGTACACTCAAGAATGGAGTGAGGAAGGTGAAGAGATAACAGCTGTTTATCATGTCACCTGAGGAAAATGAACTGATAGCAAGACTTTGGTCTCTTTAAGTGGATTTGGTTTAAAAAAAAAAGAAAAAAAAATTATGCATGTTTACCTTTTTTAACTCATCTGTGGATGTAAAACAATAAAAGTATCAAAGTGTTTAGACAAAGTAAGTCAAGGTCCAATCACAGTTTTTAAATACAGTATAGTAACCCCCAGCTTAGGAAGTTGTTAAGACACAGTTGGTTGATGCTTGTGTGTGCAAAATAATTCAATACTTCTGTTTTCTTTACTCTTCCCTTAACTTTGTGCTTTTGGCTGCTGTGGAAGACAGTGTACTGGACTAAATGAGACTTAGGGTCTGATGCAGTATATCCATTCCTATAATCTAACCAGAAGAAATTGTATGTTGTGTGTGCCCAGAGACAGAGAAATGAGGGTTTGCTATGTAAAATTGCAATTTCAGTATCAGTGAAGTGGAAATGATGGTATGTTTGCTTACTGAATTTGACCTGGAAGAAATTCAAATGACAGTTAGCAACAAGGCAGCCTATAAGAAGAGCAGTAAGTCTAACAGCTGTTGTCTTATATCTTCTGATAACGTTTAAGATGGACCATAGCTCTACTTGGATGTGCTAAAGTACTAGTAAAGGATTCAGCAGATTAAATGGAACAAAGTGGTTTATGCCAAACAATGGTTTTTGCATGGTTCTGATAATGAAAACAGCTTTCACCTGGGTACCTGAAATAGGCTCGAGGACTTTAATTGGAGGATCAGATGCTCACAAGACATCTTTATTGTCTCTCCTACACACTAGTTGGTTTTTAGGGTTCCAGTTAATTTATTCCATGTGCTCTTGAGTCAGCAATGGGGTGGGCACATCTGAAAAGGGACTATTAGCACTAATGCCACAGTAACAGAAAAATGCATGCTGGACAGGGAGGAATCAACAATGTGTGTAAGATGCTTTCAAACTCATTCAGTTTCTTGACCCCATTATCTGTGTGTACATGTATATATATGAATAGCATAGAAGGAAATATAGATAGGTATTTGCAAATCATGTGAGGAGTCCTTTAAATCACTGGGGGTCATGATTTACCCTACATGCTTTGTGTTCACCTCCCTTTCTGATGTTCATGTCACCCATACTACTCGTAGTGATTCTTAGGTACATAACCTACAAAGAATACACTGCAGTAATATTTTTTTGTTGGAGAAGGCTTTATAGGGTGGATTATGTGCTGTGGGCCTTCCCTAGGCATGTGCTGCTGGCCACTGCAGGGACAGAATAAGAGTAAATGCTGAGTTACCTTTGGGGAATGTGCTGTTAATGAGTTAAGACAAACAAACTGTTTATTGTCTGGGTAATGAAATGTTGGTTTCTCCATTAAAGGGTTTATATTTGAAAACCTCTATCACCTTCATTACCTGCATGCAAGGACTTGCCTTCAGGGTCCCACTTGGGTCTCCTAACAGCCAGTGATATCATGAATATGCAACTCTGTAGCCTTCACTGTTTTGGGTAGCTGTGATGTCTTTTACTGCAGCAACAGCAGAATATGAAACTTGGACCATGGCAAGTAAAGAAAAAACAAACTGACCTTGAATTTTTTAAAATTGTATTTAAAATCTATGGAAATGCGTTTTATGGAAGAAAGGCTAGAGACTATAGAGTTGAGGTCTTAAATAGTTGCTATGATAATATGATTTGCATTGAAAGAGATTTCTACCACTTGGAAATAATTAACATTTACTAAATAATATTGGAATTAAGAGTATGACTTTCAGAGGGCATCAACATTATGCACTCTGTCTTCTCTGTGGAGTTTGTAATAGCAATTACTACAGTAGTTCATTGCCCTTTGTAATATAATCTCTTTCTGTCTCTGTGGCGATTACAGCAGCTGTGAGTGTAGAAGTACCCCATTCATACATAGATGCTGTAAACTCTACTCCTTGCTTTCTGGAGTTTACAATAGCAAAGAGCATAGAAATACCTTCTTCAGGACTACCATCAACTCATTTTGTCCTTGTTGTCTCTGTTTGTTCTGATCTCTGAAATGTGACTTTTGTAAAGGCTGCAAACTCTGAGAGGGCCAGCAGCCTGAGTGTCTGATCTCATCCCTTTTGCATTAGTGTTATAAGCAGTAAGGGGAATGTTGAGATACACAAAGGCTGAATGAGGTCTTCAGAATTAAGCTGGATGGTGAGAAAATAGTAAGCATTAAAATCTTCCTCTCCAGGACTGCCATGAGCTTTCCAGCTATTGCATGTCAGATTGTAAGCCCCTCTCCCTCACTAGAAACCCTCTATTCAGTTTGCTTTGTCAGGTTTATGTGTGCAAGCTATTGCTTAGCAGCACAAAAAGTAAGCCCAGGCATTTAACGTACATTACATGGAGTCACTTTAACTAAACGAACATTTCAAAGCTTCATTCCATCGCTTGTCATTCAAGGTAGTTAAACTTAAGAACTAAAGTTGACTTAATGTTTCATTTGACAAAATTTACATAGCTTGACTTTTTTTTGTCTAGAATGGAGATTTTAATATAAGAACTTGCTTTATACAGTCTTAACTGGGTTTTTTATTTAAAAAAAAAGTTTTATTTATGTGCAAGGACTACTGAGAACCATCTGCTTTGGAGAGGCCAACTTCTAGGCCACAGATGGTATTTAAAATGGTTTCAAAGAATTTCCAAATCTTGCTGTGGCACCTTTCAGAAATACATGTGTAGCTTGTGCCAAGGCTTTTCTTTTTCCTCCCTGAGAGAGGGTCACTTTTTCTTGGAATAGATCCCATCTCCCAGGCATGTATTGAAGGCATATTTAAACATTTAGCTTTGGCCTGTGGATCAGCCTTTTGTAGTTCCCCGTTGTGCTAGGATAATAGTCCATGTAGCTAATATTGTGGAAACTCTACATGTGGATTTTGCCCTTGTGATTATAGATCAGATTATCAAGTTCCAAAGGATTAAAGTTATTTTCTTTGGCCCTTTGCCAAGTAAGTTAATTAGCTGTGATTTTCTTGAGATCATGACCTGTCGCAGAACTATACTGCCCAGTTGTTAAATTTCCAGTCTGGTAAATGAATCCCTCCATTTTCATTTCCCATTGCATTTTCATGAATGCATGAATGATATGATATGTGAACCTCTTCCCCTCCCTAGGAAAAAAAAAAAAAATAGTTTTATGTTTCCCAGTCACTGGATCTATATAGCTGTAAAACTTCAAATCAATGTAGTGTAAATGGGACATGTACTTTGAACAGGTTAGACCTTCTGACAAAAACGTATTGTGACTTTTTGCAAAACTTGCCTGCACACCATGTCACACATCACTGTTTAACAAATACAGAGCTTTAAGCCTTGCCTTGAACTCAAGTTTAATGTCTTTTATTCCCTGAAGAGCTTTATTCTAATAAATGGTAATTCTAGTACAAAAGTGGGTAAAAGATGGATTTGACATATATGAGAAGGTAAAAACTGTATTGTTTAATGTTGGAACCTTAGGCCTGGCTCTAATCATTGCAGGTAACACTGGCAAAACTTACTAACCAGTATTCATTAATAGTGGTGTAGTGTTTTCTACGATGGGCCCTGCAATGTTTGCAGGTAAGATATTTATTATTAAAAAAAAACTTTGTGAGAACAGTTCATCTGTACTTGAAGACATTTTCATCCCCTGATAACTATATCATAAATGATATTATGTAGATGGCAAATGTCTCGTCTCTGTGTTCAGTCATCTGACCTCCTATGTACTACTTTGAAGCATGGTAGAAGCTGTGATTAAC
Organism: Haliaeetus albicilla; assembly: GCF_947461875.1. Taxonomy (NCBI): domain Eukaryota; kingdom Metazoa; phylum Chordata; class Aves; order Accipitriformes; family Accipitridae; genus Haliaeetus; species Haliaeetus albicilla. The sequence continues at coordinate 19,191,754 of NC_091483.1, read as the reverse complement.
CAATTTAAACAATTTCTAGCCTAGCTAGAAATATCACTCATTAAAAAAAGGCACGTTTCTTCATTCACTGGACTTTGATTTATTGTCATTGATGCAGAAGACTGAAGCAGTATCATGTTATACTTCTAAGTGTATACCCTTAACCCCCACTTAAGTGTGTTGCTGCTTAAATAAAGTACAATATGGCTGATAAGAGGGTTCTCTATTGTACCTTTCAAATGGTTTTAATGGTAGTTGTACCAAATGCCTTGTAAAAAGTAATTTGTAGTGCTTTCTACTGGGGTGGCAAACAACCAGGTTAAGAAAAGGCACCTTTTTTTACAGTCCAGGCTGCAGGAAATAAGTCTCCATTGATTTTTCCTTTGAAGGTTATGGATACTTTAAACAATGTGTGAAATGCTTACACTACTGAAGTGAAAAAATTTTACTAAAGTTGGGACTAAAATACTGTCTGGCTTTAGCAAAGGTGCAGTGCAACATGATACCTCATACTAAAAACCTAATGCAATCTGACCTTCCTTTTATTGGTTTCATAAGTCACGTGATACTGTTTGTCTTTTGTAAATGGAGAAACTTAAGCCCTAAAATTCAGTTTCTCACTCAAATTCTCAGTGAAAATAAATTTGAAGTTAATCTTTCATTTATGAGTAGAAGGTGTAAAACCTGACTTCATAGGGTTTTGTTGAAACAAACCAAAAAGAATGTAAGTATGGCTGCAATAGGTTGTTTTTGTTGGTTTTTTTTGTTGGTGGTTTTTTTTTTTTTTTTTTAATTTAAGCTCATGTGAATAATTGTGGGAAATATTTTGAATTATTTACCTGGCTGTAGTTCAAAGATGTATTTCTGGATTTCTACCTTTGTCCATACAAAATAAGAGAAGATTAGGCACTCTTTCCAACTGAGTAACTCTTGTTGCAGCAGATGAAGTATTGTGTGGCTGAAAACCTTTATTGCCCTTGGGTTGAATTACTCTGTACCCCTTTTGAATAAATGTTATATCTAATAAATGCCATAGTAGTTTTAGTGAAGAAAGATAAACCTGTCCTCAGAACCTTAATGAATCTTTCGAGCACTGGCAGGTTTGCTTCACCATCTGAAGTCAGTAAGAGGGCTTCAGACTAATTCTGCTGTTGCTTGACTTAGTGGCTTCCCCCCAGACTCTTGGCTGACACAGGTGTGAGCAAAGAATCAAATTTGGTGTTCACATTGCAGTTACCTGGGTGGTCCTTCTTTAACAAAGCAAAGTCCATGTAATATTTAATTTAGATCAAATTCTCTACTGGCAGTGTCCATCAGCTGACTCTTGCTACTTTGCTAAAGCAAGACTGTTGCTATGAGATCCAGAACACTTGACAAGTGGTGAATTAAAAGAATGGATTGCCACATACAGATGTAAGGTCTTGGTGAGCAGGACTGTAACATGAGGTTAGAGACCACTGAAGTTTAAGTTTCCTCCTAAGGAGAAGCTATAACTGAAAGAGTGAAGAACAAATTGGGCTTTTGATTTGGGTTTTGATTGGGTTTTGATTTGGCTATCTAAACAGGTTCTCTTTCCCAGGACGAAAGTTCTTACAGATACTATATTGCATATTTATGTAAGTAACCTGTGTCTTTTCCAAGTTTACTTTTATGGCTGAAATGTTTCAGATAAGCATTTCTTGTTACTTTTTTAGCTTTTTCATAATCAACACAGAGTAGATCCTTATACTTTAGTAATAGCATTTCATAAGAAACCTGCAAAGCAGATACTTTCTCCACTAAAAATAAGTCTGTCCAAACAATATCAGAGCTGATTATTTCACTTGCTGTGGTGCATAGTTGTATGACATTTAGGATTTGAGTTACTTTGCATCCTGACTCATGCAAAGATGTCCCAGAATGAAATGAACAGAGAAGCTCTCATCTTTTTCTTCCTTACTGTTCCCTACTGAATGAAGCTCTAGCAAGAAATAAGGCTTTTCCCAGAGGTGTTGAGAATGGTGATTTTTTTTTTCAACGTGCTCTGCAATGTAGAAGAAATTATACAGGAAAACAGAGGCTTTTGTCTTCAGTAGATCATGTGAAAATATTTACTGGAGATGATAATGTTACCCAGGGGAAGCTAACAACAACTTGAACATGAAATGCAGCAACTGGGGGATCCCAGACTGTCACATTATACTGACAACATGAAAGCTTCAGTCAAGCTGTTTGAGAGAACAAGAATTTGAATTGAACTCGATCATCAGAAGGCTCCCTCTGACCTTAGCTGTTTCTAACCAGACTGAACTGCTTGCTGACACTGGTCATTTAATTGCCAGTGGCAAATGACCATGTATCTTCAAATAGCCCTACGTGTGTATCTTACTATCAAAGCAAGATTTGTAGAGAGGGATTATCAGTTATTAGTTGGAGTAATAGAGTTAATTAACTGTACTTGGATCCTTGTGGCCACAGTGACTGGGTCAGCAAGTCTGGTAAAAGATGTTACTTCTCTCTGGAAACTCTTCCTCTCTGGGTTGGTCAACCACTTCTGTTTGCCTGTCCTACCTGCTCCTTGGTCCTATGGGACTGGTAGAGGTAGATGGTAGCTAGTGCAGTAAGCAGCAGTGACTACTCACTGGGGGTGAAAGCAGGTTTTCTGAAGCAACAGCAGCAGCAGAGTTTTCAGCTCTGGGTAACACACACAGGTTGAGCTAGTCCATTACAGATTGTGTAATTCTTGAATGTGGGATTCTGTGGCTGACCAAAATTCCTCTTTACACTTAGCTGAGGGACACCTTATTTCTCCTTTTTATTGGTTTTGTCAGGAGAGCTAATGCCTAATGGATTGTCAGTTCAGATTGGGAAACTTTGTGTCTTTGTGGCTAGATGCTGGATTATTATGTTAACCCGTTTTTCTTGTGATAACCTCAGGATTAACAATAAAAACTTGAGTTGGACAGATAGTTTTGCATAATCAAATCAACTGTTTTCTTCTGTGAAGAAAGAAGTTTTTCTTCTAGCACTAATGAATGTAAAAGTGGTCTGAGGCTTACGTTTCAGAATTTGCTTAGTGTTATCTATTTCCATAGAATTACAGAATATGGCAGACTCTGCAATGGCTTGAAATAAAAAAAACCAAACCACCATAATTTGATTCCCTTTGTCCTAAAATCCCTTTTTGGAGCCAAATTCAGCTTTCAAGCTCTGTAAATCTTACAGCATGTAAATCAGATCATATATAAAAGTCAAGTAACACTTTGGCATAGGTTTGGACCTCGAGCCTCCTGAAGGTTGGGATTAACTAAACCTAAGGGCTGGATTAGGACCCTCTCTGCTTTTTCACACGTGTGCATTGTGAGGACAAATTTACGATGTAAGTTTAATCAAAGTGGATTGAACTCAGCACTTGAGGAAAAAGGCTTTACCACCCAACATTTGCTAAAAATGCATTTTGATAGATAGCCCTTTGCCTTTAGCAGCTTCCGTCCAACAGCTGTTATTCCTCTCTCACTACAGATACAGCAGCCTGGAGATAAACTCTGCTGTCTCCACTACTTTTCCCAGTACACACACTACAAACAGCAAGTGGAAATCAGCATCATAAAAAACGTTCTTGTCCATTAGCTAAAATCATGTGAACAACATTGCATGATGTCTTTAACTCAAGTATGGCCAAAAATGAGAGGTGGGGGGACTTTTCATGGCCACTTCGTCATTGAAAAGGGAAAATAATTACCGGAAAAATAATATTTTCACTGACAGTACAGGGTAATTAGTTTCCTAGGGAGAAAAAGTTGGTAGCAAGAGGCTTTACACAGGGAGCCTTTGTCATTTTATGGATGCTCATCTTTCAACTGTCAGGTTGTTTCAAAAGAACTCCGGTCATAATGTTTTCCCTCTGCACCTTTCCCATCATGGTGGCCCAAATTTGCCTGAATAACCATTAGTCTTCCTGTTTGCCTTGTCTGGGCATTTACAATGAATCAGGAGGTAGCAGTGTTGCTGTGGCTGCACAGCATGGGGGTTTTGTCGGGGAGAGCATCTAGCGTGTTATATGGCTTTGTTGCAGAGGATGGACTGGCTGGACACATGCTTTACTTTTTCAGGCAAGGTAGGTTTAGCAAATTGAGTGGGACTTCCCTAGGTGGAAAAAGTAAGGGAAGGCCTGAACTTAGTTCTTGTGTGGGTGTGTGTCCTCCTCAGTTTGAGTATATTGATTAAAGATGTACCACAATTTTATTACTCTTTCCCACATTACATTTTAGGGCTTCTTTCCTAAGACACAGTTGTTCTTTAGCTGTGACATTGGAATTAATGCAAAGAAACATTAAATTTCCAGATCTAGATGACTTAAATGATGTAGGTGCCTTGACACTGACAGACGTAAAAATTTCATTTCTTCTTGTAGAGGTGGCCTCACCTATAAAGTGATAAAGAAAGGGATTTGGGCTAAAACCTGAGGAAGTCTGATGTTGTGGAAGCAACAGCTGAAGGTTTGCCATACCTCCCCTGCTTTGCCTTCCACTGTAAGCTCTTGTGCGGCAGAGTGTGGCTCACCTGCACCCCTGGTCCTGTGACAGCTGCTGAGTGCAGACAGCTGTCATGATGCAAAGAAGGGGGAATTTTTCAATTGAGTATTTACCCATTTTCAGGATTGTACTGTGGTTGCTCGCTGGAGGCCCTCTTCGGGGTGAGATTGGTTTTGTTTGTTTTTAGAACAAAATAGTTTCCCTACCTTTCTGCTTTTTCGTGTGTAGTCTCATTTTAAAGGTAGTAGTCAGGGCAAGAGCTGCCCTAGAAATAGCTGGGTTGTACTGAACACCAGATGCATGCTACTGTCATAAGGAGCCTTTTGAACTTCACCTTTTCTGGAAAAAAAAGCAGGGAGGTGATTGGAGATCAGCCTTAGAAAAATGCCAGCAACCAAGCACACTAGGAAAAGCATGCATGCCTGCACAGAGAACATAGGCACGAGCACAGTGCAAGTATCTGAGTAAGTCCTTGGAAGGCTTACATACTCTTCCTCATCTAGCCTGGGAAATCTTTCTTCCCAACACTTTTCTTTAGAGAGATTTGAACTAGTCCTTGATCCCTATTGTACCTGAAATGCCCCAACTTCCCTTTTGCTTTTCTTTTTTTTTCTGATTTCTGGTGCATCAAAAAAACTTAACTCTGCGGAGGGTAGACTACTATTTTCAGGACAGAAGGTGGTGTCTTGCAAAGAAACTAGCTTACTTTTAGGCATGTGTATAAATACACCCATTGATGGTAAAGAAAATGTTCATCGTCACTTAATATTTAATGTTAAGGTCAAACTTCTTGTCCTTAATCTTAAGGACATAGCATGTATTGTCAAGGCAAGGTTTAGCACACCTCCCCTTTCTTCCTTTCTCTTTTTGGGACAACTCATTTCAGTTCATGATATATTGATAAGGAACCTGCAGTCTGAGCCTGAAGTATTTCTATGAGAATTCACTGACAATTGCAACAAAAAGGGTGAAAATGTGACTTGAAAATATGCGTGGAGGAGCAGAGCGAAACAAACCAAAATTATTTGTCCTAAATAGCAGTAATATTACTGGCTTTCTTTAGCAAGGCAAGTAGTTTTATAGTTTGGATTGCTTGTGTAATGCAGCCTCTACTATTTTTTTTCAGTTCAGTAAATGAATTGGCTGTACAGAGATCCCAAAATGACAAACATGAATTTCTAAGGCTTTTACTGGGTGTGACTAAGTAAATGTAAAAACTGAAGGCCAGAGACCTCTAGCTCTTTTCAGTTTCTACTTGTGTTGCTCAGTGACGCTTAAGAGTAGCTGCAAAAGCTCCCTTGATGGAGTCGGATTGCTTCTTTATTAATTCCATTCATAAATACACACTGGGTGTCCAGTGGAGCACTTAAAACCCTGATAATCAAAAGCTTATTGTGTGTTTGAGAAGCTTGAAAGGGATCTGAAGTAAATACCAGGGGAGAATAGAATAAAGTTAGAGTTTTTCTTTCTAAGCCAGCAGGAGGTTGTTTAAAGTATAATGTTATGCACAAGTTTTACCATCGAGGCTGTGATGGGGGGGGTGTGAATATGTGCACAATTACAGTAGTAAAATCGGTGTGCCATGCATAATTAATCCTGCACTCTGCAGATGGCAGAATCCCAGTGCAACATTAACAGCTATCTGATGGCCTCTGTGTGTGTGACATAGAGGACTCGTACCTTTATTTCAGCTCCATATTTAGCTCCATCCTACTCAAATAGCGCAAGGCAAAATTCATATGAAAGCAATAAAAATAGAGGCTATTTCTTTCTTCAGCTGCGTCTTTCTCTAAAGCAAAAATGTTGACTTTGAAAAACATTTTCTGGGGTGAATACAGTTACTAATGTGCTGCATTAGTAAGGTTCTCTTATCAGTTACTGAGTGTGTATGAAGAATGGAAAGGTGGTGTTTGCACTCCAGTGAAGTTGGGTTGGTTGAATTAATCTGGTTATATGTCTGCACAAGCTGCACTCCTTCTTTTTGCCTTAGGGTAGAGTTACAGTGAGATACAGAGCTGAGGCTGTTTCTTCCAGAGCTGCTAATGACTAGATTCTCCGTACCTTCTTTAAAGCATCTTCAGTTCTCATCAGCTGAAGACTTGCATAAGCTTTCAGCCTACAGCTTTGGAATTGTAATTTTGCTTTTGAATTCGTATTACTTCTGCTTAAGTGTACATGGACTTTTACCTAGGTGAGGGGTGTGCCCTGAGGCCTGGGACCTGTGCGGTGCTTTGATCTCTTTTTGGGTCTTTTCTTAAATCATAGACCTGGCAAGCAATAAGAAACTAGCTCTGAGATGGTAGGCATGATGGTACATCATAGTCCATGCATCTATGGTGTAGATGGGTGCATCCTGTGAAGAAAATGATCTGATTCTTCAGAACCTACTGTTATTTTATGGAACCATTTCCATGACTGCAAGGCAGCAGAGAATCTCACATGAGGAGCCATGAGAAGTACTGAGAGCTGGAAACAAATATTTCTCTGAGATAAACAATAACATTGATCTTGGCCGAGCATAACACAGAATTTCTCCCAAGACCCCCTGTTCAGGTCCTTTGAAACCTCGAGGCCTAAGCAGGTCTCTTTCTGGGCAGAATTGCTTAGCTGCTTTTCTTTGGAGAAATACAAAACTATACTTGACTTATTTTTTTTATCCTTTACTGATAACTGTGAATGATGGCAATGTGAGAGCTTTCTATTTTACTCTCCTCATTAAAACCACAAAGAAATAGAAAGAACTGAAACTCCCAGGCCACTGGAGTAATAATAACAAGGTTGACTTTTCAGAAGGATTGCCTGTAGGAATAAAGCAAGGAGGATGCTAGTCCTAGTGTATCCATTGTAGACAGATTGAGAAGTTGTCTTTGTCATCTAAAATTATTCAGTAACAGGAAAAACAAAACACCACCACCACAACAGAAGCCAACTAAGTTATATATGAGAGATGAGATACTAGGGTAGCAAAATCAGTGGTTTAACCACCAAATAAATCTTACTACAGATAATGTAGGACTGTGTTAAATGGTAGATTTTCTTAGTCTATTCTGCAGTTCGCTTTTGCAACAGTGAAGGACATTTTGACCTTTGTAGTTTGTGAAAGCTATGTGATCTCATTCTGCCTGCTGCATACAGAGAAATGGCTCTCAAAAACTGCTTCTGGTCAAGAGGAGGAAAAGTGGGCACAACAGCTGTCCCCACTTGTGCAAAACAGTGTTTCCATTACAGTTTTCACTGCAATGCAGTATTGGAATCAACTTTATGTTTCTGAGACTTGCGTGGCCTGTTTTCCATGTCTTCTCCCAGGCAAATATCTCCCCCAAACACAAGAGTAGGAGTTTTAGACTGCTGGTAGCTGGCAGAAGGGACCCAGAGACGACTAGCAGGATGGAAACAAAACTTGTCTTTTGATGCTGATCTAGCAGAGGTCAACAAAATACAAGGTAAATGAAACCAATGGGATTCCAGTGTGGATGAACAGACCTAGCAAAAGGGAGACCTAGAGAGTTGATTTCTGATGCGTTCTCCACCAAGATGAATGCAAACTGCTAGAGCCCTGCATTGGTGTGGGGCTCTGGTGTAACCACTGGTCTTGACAAGGGTTGCCTTGAATATGGAGCACTAAGCACATCTGGGGCCACCATTCATTACAGCACCAATGGAAGGTGATAGTGGCCCATGGTTTACACACCAAAGCAGGAAGACATGCACAGGGATGTGTGCTGAAAAATAGGTAGCTTTTACTACATGCTTGCATTCTGCTACTAATCTTCTGTGTGTGTTGAGGAATGGTTTTTTATATGTTGGTTAGTTTTAAAACAAATCTTCTATATTCTCCAGCATCTGCAGACAAGTGCATAGGAGCTGAACTGTTTGTCAGGCTGGGATTCCTGTTCGCATGGCAGAACTTTTTCATGACATATGAGTTTTTAAATAAAAACCAGGGAGAGGCAGCAAATCATTTGGGTTCAGACAACAGAAGGGGAAGGAAAAAAAAAACCCACCTAAACAATAGATATTTAAGTAGAAAGTGTTCCAGCTCCTTCTGACAAAGAGCCTCCAGAGGATTACAATGCAGTCAATGTTGCTTTAATTAAATTTAATGCTGTGTGAAATGTACTCTGAGAAACTTTGATGAATGACTGGGGCAATTCATGTGGCTCACTAAAGGGCATCCAGCCCTTGCAGGGGTGTCAAGCCACAATGAATTGGTTAGTACAGGCATGTTTATAGACTGCCTAAGGAACCTTGTATCTGTGTGGTAATGTCAGAGATAATGTTATGATTCTGTGGACCTTGGGGGGCTTTGGTGACATGGTTAATGAGATAGCCCAGGGAGTGTCCCAGTAGGTTACTTGCAGACCTCCCACATCAAAAGGAGCAGCTTTGCCCCTTCAGAGCCTGCCGTCTTCTAGATCTCTCAGCTGGCCCTCGCTTTCCATAGGACTACTTTTTTTCTACCTCCTCCCCCTTCTTTTGTGGTTCTTAGTCAACATTAACTTTGGCTGCTGAAATTCAGAAGTTGTTAGTTTTTAATTTGGTTTCTCTCTGACCTGCCTACACAATGGCTTTCAAAGATTTTATAGGAACAGCAACCACCACAGTTACCCTCCTCCCAAAGCCTCAAAATGACAATAACAAAGCTTAAGCATAGGAGGAAAAATGAGGAGGAAAATACTTAACTCTCCCTCTCTCTGTTCCCTCTCTCCCCATCACAAAAAAAGAGGAATGTTTCTCTCATGCAGTTTGATTACAAAGCAATGGGCTATGATAGTACAACTGGGTCTTTTATCTGCTGCACCCAAAGAAGTGAAGGGAAGAAAAAAAAAACCAAAACAGTGGATCAATTGATAAATGAAAGTCTGTTCTTCAAGTTTGATTTAAAGGGTTGATTGTGGAACTGTGGAAAAGGTCATTTAACAATTTCTCTTTGTAGGGGGAAAAACTCACTGTACGTTTGGTTTAAAGTGAGGTTAGATGGCAAGTAAACATTCTTGTAATAATACAGTGTTCTTTGCAAAATCTCTGGGTCAGGAAGTAGATGTTCAGTATATTACATCATTGAAGGAGGCATACATCCAAGTTAATGGAAGACTACCTCAAATGATCCTTCTAAAATATAAAAACCCTGAATTTTTTATTGTACTTTTGAAATTCTATAGGAAAAAAAGCAGGGGGGCTGATGATGGGTCACAGATTTGATAAACTTCATATCTCACAGATCTGATGACAGTTCCAAGTGTTCTATTTTGAATGACTCTGTATGGTTAAGGCTTGTGATCTTGGGCAGAGAAATAAATACTTACAAGAAACCGAGACAGGATCTTCTGAAATAGCATAAGCAGCATGCTAACTGGTCTTGACTGTGAATGTTCTGAACCCCATTGTCCCTGAAAAGGTTTGAATTTGGTAGTTTAAGACATGTCAGGAACTTTGAGCATTCATCTCATTCTGTTCTACTATGTCAGAATTTCAGTATCTGTTCATTGCAAACAATACTGAAGAAATGGTAAACATAAATGCATATATATGTTTTTAATATACATATATGTACACTTATGTTGAGTCAAATATTCATGGTCCCCCAACTATTTTCTTTCAAATGCCTTTGTAAAGCCTATCTACCTCTTGAGTTTAAAAAGAACTCAAACAACAAAAAAACCCAACCAAACAAAAAACCAATCCAGTCTAGCTGAGTCATCTCTGGCCACCTCATTGAAATAACCAGAAACAGTCACCTGCTTTCCACAAACCTTATTTGTGTTCAGCAGTTCTGCTGGGGGTAGCTTCCCATAGGAGGGGTGAGGGGAAAGGTGGTGGTGGTAGTGATTTGTATAGTTAATGATCATCGTAGCAGGTACTAAGACTCTTGGCATTTTGTGGGTAAAAATGAAGGTCCTAATCACTCTTTTGTGTATGTTCATTAAATGTTTAGCTATTCTTTAAATGCTGTTGAAGCCACATTAAGAGGTGGTATCAAGAGCAGGCCATCCCCAGAAACCTGTAGCATTGTGGTTATGGCTAGTCTTTCTTGTTTTAAGCACCTGAGGTGGAACATTTATTTCAGAAGGTTGGGGTTTTTTTTCTTCTTCTGGTGAGTAAAAGAAGTACCTATTCTCCTTGGCACCAAGGCAGCAGCACTCTTCTGGTGACACGCTGTAAGCGTCGCGCTGTCTATACCGAGTCTTTTGCCCTCTTCCTTCTGCAGGCAGGGCAGCTCCCTGGGTGCTGCTGTCACGTTTGTGGGGGGAAAAAAAATCTTAAAATAATTTTAGGAGTTGAAAGCTATTTTTGTTGAGAAAGTAAAAAAAAAAAAAATCTTCTACAAAGCTACATCTGTCAAAGTGCCCAGGACCAAGATTGTGTAATTAGAATGAAGATTTTCTTTTGTGACTGTTGTAAAGAGCTGATGCGGCCTTGAAAGGACTGTATCAGTTCTCCTCTTGTGGCAGCACTGGGAGATGCTGCTTACCCTTGCCTGGCTAGCTGGAATGGCCTGCCTGGCCCTGCTGCTGCAAGGGAAGGCAGAAAGTAGGCAGAGCCAGGCTATCCCCTCCCTTCCTCTCTATCTCTCTGTTATCTGAATCAACTATCCAGGTAGAAGCACTTAAATGGCATTTATTTAATAAGTTACTCGCTGCTGGCCAATATTGCTATAATGAAGTTGTAACTAGATCAGGGAGGAAGCAGGTGCCAGGTTTGGTTTGGTAACTTGTCTTGCAGGGAAGAGGGGGAAAAAGGCAGAATAAGCTGAGTGGTTTCCAAGACCCTAATCTATTTTTAAATAGGTGTCTCTGAAACTGAAGCAGCAACAACAATCTTTGCTGTAGTTAATGGGCTGTCAGTGTATCCTTTATTTGAATGACTGTTTTCTGAATCAGAAGTTAAAGACATCGTGTCATTGTCACTGGGTCAGTGGCAGTAAGTCTAACAAAGGACCTTGAAACCACTGTGAGCAGCAGCTTCTGATGGCTTCAAAGTAACAGCAAGGTCAGCGAAAAGGCAAACACAGCTAACAGTGTCCTAGTCTCACTGATGTGGCCATGCAGGGTGTTTATGGCAGCCAAGTCCTCAGGATAAATCCCTTCCCAGTGCATCACGTGCGACCCTAGAGCAGTTTTTTTTGTTGCTTATTGCCTTTAAAGGGTAGAATGGTGCAACAATTCATCAATCTCATTGTAGGAGAGAGTTGTTACAGAAGTGCGACTTGAAGAGCCAGGGCTATACGTGATCCTGACGGTGGACTGGTGTGAAATTGTGAGTTCTGCCACCAGTATGTGAAGTGGTCAGCAGAGGGCTCAGTGGGAAGTCCTGGTGCAAGAAGACTTCCTCCTGAGACAGTCAGGGCCCAGAGCTCTTGTTGACTCCTGTGGGTATTCCACTCCTTGAGGCCCAGCAGTCTTTGGTGGTTGGAGGAGAGTAGGATGGCTTTTGTCTCCTTGACGACATTGAACATTGAATTGGATTGAAATGGGGAGGTGCTACGAGATTACACGAAAGCTTCTCTGCTGGGCTACCAAGCTGATTGAGAGCTTGGAATCTGTCAGAGACTGAAAGAGTTCATGTCTCGAACATTGTGGTGGGGCAAGGTCTGCATAATGGTGAACTCTGCACAACAACGAACCCTGCATAGCAATGAACAGAAGGTGAGAAGTTAGTTAGCAACGGGGCCCAGAGGGCGGGCCGGAGGGTGCGCAGTTCCATGTTCTGATGCGCTGATCGGGGCATCTCGCCGTATGTGGCCAAAGGTCAAATAACGGTCATAACTGCAGGGAGGGAGAAGTTACTCCCCAGATGACCTCCAAGCCCACCGACCCATTTCCAAAAGGTTCTGGAAGCACAAACCGCACATTATACCTAATTAGCCCAATGAGTTTGACTGCCAGCCTGAAGGAGGGGCAAGGAGATTATAAAAGGACATAAACTGAAGCCCCACATGTGCACACCCTCCAGAAATGGACCCCTCGGCTGGCTGGACCAACACTGGACCCAGGACTGGTGAAATCTTTCTCTCCTCTCTCTCTCTCTGTTCCCCCCCCCCATAATCCCTACACCTCATTCCTTTAGACATAAACCGTTGACCAAGTCTGGGACTAGGAGTGGATCCAGCTGCCCCTAGGCACCTCTCTGAGAAGGAGTCTAGAAAGCAAGGGGGTCCACTCTGAACCTCATGACTCAACGGGAGGGCTCTCCTTATTGTCTTCCCTGAACCGATCCCCAAATAGGCAAGGCTTGTAGTATATGTTTGGTGACGTATGGTTAGCATGTTACGCAGTTTACTGACATAGTTTCATGCTAATGCTTGTTGTGAGCAAATAAAAGTTGAGTTTTGTGAGTTAAAGGATCCCTGGTGTTGTTTCAGCTTAATCCTGACCTGGGAATCGACGAACCTGAGTCGTCATCCTGAGAAATTGGGACATGACAGAATCCACTTGCCCTCTCGATATATTGTGTCCTTTTCCAGCAATTGTTACAAAGAAATGAAGGTCTCCCTCTTTGGGCTGTTGAGGTCTGGGGGGAGTTAACTGGATGAAGTGAGATTTGACTGGGTGATGCTCAGCTGGTAAGTGCTTGTGTGGCAGTAGAGATAGTCAGTTAGAAATAGAAATTGGAGAATGCAGAGGGGAGAACACATGGTAGATGCAAGGTACACTTTAAGCAGTGCTAAAGGAACACAATGTCTATTTTTCTAGAGGCAATATTGCCTCAAATTGGGGAGCTGACCGGTTCCTGCTGGGCCTGCGGGTCATCCCCTACCAAGAGACAGTTTAACTTCACCATGTGGGTTGCAGTGGCTGGATCCAACAAGGTGGGCTGGAGCTAAAGTTCCTTCTTTCAGTTGAGCTCTCCTTGCTTTGGCATGTTATAATCAGACATTTAACATGATTTTAACATAGGGGGGTTTTTGTATTCAGTCTCTTTGCGTGGTTTAAAATTCATTTCCAGGCTGTGATCTAATGGCAGTAATTACCTCAGAAGTGCATACGGTACAGGGTATGTTTATTTTTGTTTCAGCCAAGGCAAATGATTACAAGTCTTGGCTTCACTTCAGGGCTCAACTCTGTTAGGAGAGCCAAAAACAACATCTACCTTTGCAATCTGGCAAGCAGGTCCTAAATACCTTACATGAATGTTTGATTTAATGATATGAAGGGTAGCGAGAGCAGGAGAGCAAGGCCCTTTGAGCCTTGATGTTGCAGTGGATCACTGGAGTGCAAATTACTTACTAACTCTACATTGTGGAGTGACCCAGCTTTGTCATACAGTGACTACCACTCCCTATTATCAAATGGTAATTTGCCCACTAATTCTCTTGAGTTTCTGCCATGCCTTGTGAGCAATTTGGCTAACATTGGCAACAGCATGAAAGGCATGAATAGCAAAACACCTGTAAGATTTGTCTTCCTGCAGGTTTCAGTAGCTAGAGGAATAATTCAGTCTGTTACATGCAAAAATGAGTTTGCATAATTGCATGCTTGGATCTCATGTCACATGTGCAAGCATAGCTCTTCCCCCTTTAAGTATTTCCTGGCAGAAGCACCTGATGAGAGAGTGGTGGATGAACAGGGAGAACAATCTACTTTATTCCTGCTGAACAATGTGTGGTGATAAAGCCCACCCTGCGTACTCTATCTGTACAGGATTAACTGAGGAGTTTATGCTTTGGTGCTTCTGCCAAGGTGCAGAGGATTTGATTTAATTCTTCTACTTAAAGAATTGCAACATAAAAATCAAGTCCTTAACTATGTCTCTAAAAAGCAGAGGGGAAGTTTTCATCCTTCCCTCAGTTTAATTTCTTTGTGATGTGTACCAAAACACAGCTGGATATTTTGGGTCAGCAGTTGGCTGCGCATGGAAGACACATGCAAGAATTTTGTGGATCCTAGCTAAATCTATAAAAAGGAAATGTGTCCTTTTGAGTATCTGACAGCTTTGGGGGATTTCTTTGCAAGTGCAACTAACGTGATATCCTGATTTCACGTGTCCTTTTTTACTTTGTAACTCTTGGGAAGAACAAGAAGTTAGGGAAGACAATAGAGAACACCCATCCTAATGGGTAGCTGAATAGAGAAGTGAGATGATGATAATTACCTCGGAGCTGCAACAAGTTTCTGCAGGAACCAGGAGTACTCAGCACATCTCAAGTTCATGAAAGGCGGATTTAGCCTACTTTAAATGTGTTTTTCATTATTGCCATGACTATTTGACAGTCCATCTGGATTCAGGAGACCTACAAATGCTCAAAACCACTGAAAAGAGAGGCTTACGCTTTAAAATGTTGACTCTTGCTTTCTAGGAAGAAGAGGCATGTTGTCCTGCCTGTTCCATTTTTTAAACCACTTAAGCCTCATCAACTTAAGTAGAGTTGCTCTGAGTTTATACTGGAAAAGAGAAGACCAAAGTCTGCCCCCCTTGAATAGAAAATGCTATTTTAACATTTTTGTATTTTCTGGCTTTCTCACTTGACTTCACAATCTAATTTCTCTGCTACCAGAGATCCTCTCAGTCAAATATATGTTAAGAATTTAAAAGCAATATATATTTAAATGTAAAACAATATGGATGACTGTGTGCGCACATGCAAAAGTACGTTTGGGGGGGTGTACACATATACATGCAGTTTCAGTAAGTGAGAGAAGATGAGATGATACAGTGGTGATAAGTGAGATTGTGAATTACATTTTCAAGAATTTTGAGTTGTTTCATGACTGGTGAAAACTGTAAGGGGTGACATTAGAACATACAGAACTACTGAAATTATGCCAAGAGCATAATTTGCTTTTGAAATGGAGAGTGTATAGTCCTTTGTCAGGGGTCTCCTGCTCTTCACTGTTCATTATTTCAAATGAAAGTGAGTGGCTAATAACACTTGCATGTAATAACTGTTTATTTTGACCTTTGGAAAAGACTGATGTGCTGAGGGATAGCATCTAACCTACAGAGAAAAAAAAAAAACATCTTTATTTAAAGTGTGAAATGAAGCTTATTCGAAGTGTGAAATGAAGCTTCTTCAAAGTTGTGATTCTACTTTGCTTTGAACTAAGTGTTTGTAGGAAAGGAAGAATCCAAACCCAATAGGTTCGCATCCCGGATCTTGAGGTAACCTGTATTTCTGTGGAGATAATAATATTGCTTCCATGTAATTGATTAACCTAACATTTTGTACAAACTTAAAAGAAGAAATAATCCTATCTGTTTTCCTTTTTCTCTTCTCCTGTACAACTGCAGTAGTAGATGAACTCATTTACTGAAGTCTTTGTATATGTACATAATTTATTAAAGGTTGTCAAAATTCAGGAAAAGCTTTGCATTTATTATTGAAAACAGTGCAGACTACCATTATTTTGAAGGGGATTAAGAAAGATAAATTATTTTAGTTAGATCCTTTTTCTGAGAGGATTTCTCCAATACTTCCCAAAATGCTGAAAAATCTCATTTTATTTGTCATCAGCATGATGACTGCAGTAGGATGCAGCTGTGAAACATTGCTCAGTGAGACAGGACCACTTGCATGATGACTGCAGAGTAGGAAGATGGACATTAAAACTGGACTCTGTATGGGGTTGGGAAGCCAGTGCCAAGAATGGAGCTCCCAGCTGTTGTGTTCATAACAAGTTGAATTATTGTCACTTTAAATTCTATGGGTTTCAGTCTTTCCAGATTGTGTTGCTGAAGTCTTAGACATAATTAATTTCACATAGTGCTAGCTGTGGTTATATTAATGCTGGATGCTTGTAGGAAGTGGTCAAACACACACACAGGCACCCAACTGAAATCCCTGCTTG
The DNA here is from genome assembly GCF_947461875.1 of Haliaeetus albicilla. Classification (NCBI taxonomy): domain Eukaryota; kingdom Metazoa; phylum Chordata; class Aves; order Accipitriformes; family Accipitridae; genus Haliaeetus; species Haliaeetus albicilla. The sequence goes on along the minus strand of NC_091483.1, from coordinate 19,175,475 downwards.
ATTTGAGCAGCAACAGGAAGGTTAAAAAAATGGACCTTTTCATGCTTTCATGGGATCAGAAGTAATACCTTTAAAATTGTGGTGCAGAAACTCTGTTACACCATATGCACTGCTCGTAAAACCATGAACTATTTTGTAGGCTTGTGAAACTGAGGACCAGTGGAAGATCTGAGAGCTTCTGAAAGAGGGAGCCCTGTGGGACCGAGCTAGAGCTTCATGTCTTCCATTCCACCTCGGAGGCAATGCTCTGTAAGGTTCACAAACCTTGCACATGTTTCTTCCAAACATTTTGAAACTGCAGAATGTGAGAAGCTGTTGCACTCTTCTAGAAAGAAATTGTTGTATTTGCTTCACTGTCATTGACTGCTGCAGTAAGTGGCAGCTAGTATAAAAACATAAGAAAAACAGAAAGTTAGTGGATCTGTAAAAGTGTCTTAAAATTACTCCAACCCTGATAAAAACAAAAATCTAAAAGCATGCAGAAACATATATATGTAGCTGTACTGTCATTTCCTTCAGATTCCAAGATATTAAGGAACTGGTTTACTCCACACTGAAGGAAAACACAACAGAAATGGCCAAAAAAAGCACTCCTATTCCCATAAGTGTTATGAAAAAACAGCAAAACTCTGAGTGACCTTCAGACATTAAAGAGTTTGAGGCTAAGGATCTTTTGTACCTATCTATACCATCTTATACATAGGTTTATCTATAACACACCTAGGTATACTTATCTATGCTATTTTATAATATCTAATGAGCAAAAAAAAAAAAAAGCAAGTCTTTGAAACACAATTTTCTTCAGCAAAATCATTAATTAAAAAAATAAGCTTTTGAAAAAGGAAATCTGCTGTGTTGCAGTGATCCTCAGGCTTATTCTGTTACTGCTTTTAGTAGAAGTAATTAAAAAAAAAATTACTATTGGCCTACCTGTGAAAAAATTACTCCTTTCAAGGCTCAAAAACTACTTTGCAAAATGTATAACTTTGTGAAGCTTACTTTTAGTCAGAATTTTTTCAGGCATCCTGAGAATGTTACTGCTTGATCTTAAAATGAATATATAGAGAGGAGATTGCAAGGTGGTTTTCCTTGGGAAAAAGTAGAACAACACAGCCTGAGGGAGGTTAGCACTGATGGGGGAGCAGTAACTTTTCTTAGATGTGAGATTTTGTTGTTTTTATTTGAACTAGCATGTTTGGAGGAACAGGCGAGCTTTTGAAGGCTCACATGCTCCTTCAGCATGAAATCAAAGCAGCAAACTTCACTTGAGAGAAGAACAGTTGCGCACAACTTAATTACATTGATCAATGAGATGATTTAGAGTTAGGAGGGATGTGTGCAGAAAAGGTCAGAATCTGGGAAGAGCTCGAGGCCAGTTTAATGTGCTCATTTCCCCAACTCTGGCTTCCCAAGAGCTTCCACAAAGATCATTAAAGTCGGTGAATGCTGAGATCTTCAAAACATTATGGACATGTAAACTTCTTTATCTAGAAAAAAATTACATGATTTTTCTTTACATCCACCAGTAGCTGAGCCAAGCTTATTTCAAGTGGGGAAGACTTGTAATATCAAAGATTTACTTAATTTTCATTGCTGCACATAAAACATCTGACAGTATTTGCCGAGAAAACCAAAATGCCTCTCTTTGTTTGTACAAGCCAAAGGAAAAGTACAGTGTATCCATCTGCAAATGAACATCAAAGCACTTTTGCAAAATCAGGGATGGTGACATATATTTGGAGAAACAGTATGAGAGCTGCCTGTTACAGAGTCATGGGGGTCTCTGCACTTACCAAGCATAATCCTGATTGGAGCCACATCTTTTCTTTTTTCTTCTTTTTATCACTTCGTGGTTAACATTTGCTGATGAGTAGGATTAACAGCACATTTTCAGTGACATTTAGCTCTTTTAACAAGCTCTCTCCAGTCAAAGGTGGCTGCCCTGAAAAAAAAAGAGAAAAGTCATTAAGCAAACAAATCTTTGCCAAGAGTTGATGCTAAACATGCCATCACCCTGTGTGAGTTATTCACTGTATATGAAATTTATTCCACAGGACTGTGACCTTGATGTTGATTAACCAGAAATCCCTTCTCTTGTCATTATTAACAGCTTTAGGTGCCTCAAGTGGCTCCTCTCTCTTATTTTTTTTAAGCATCCATTAAGGAAGATTTTCTCAATTTATTATTTCTTTCGTAGTGCTGCTCATTGGCATAACCTCTTGAGGCATGACCGCTCATTTCCATGAGGCTGCCAGGACAGCGGTGGGCTGGTCATGCAGTTGGTCTGCTCCTCTCTGCTTAGTGCACCCGCCGTGGTGTGAAGGATTACTGACACGTAATGAAAGGCAAACAGGCCTTGAGAAGAATCGGGGTATTCCTTTAGCATGGTGATGCACCTGAATAGTCTTATAGATGCCTCTGAGTCCGAGGGGTCTCAGGGGAGACTTGTATTGTTTCAGGCAATTCAGTCCATTATCCAAAAAGCATGGAAAGAGAAATGGAATTTTTCCCTCTGCGCATTTGTATTTCCTGGGCCTGTCAGTCGTGGCAAGGCTGCTTTGTGGCTCTATGGGCAGGCACAGGGCAGGGATACTGTCTGTGTACAGAGCAGAGTTTCTGCACTAGTTCTTGCGAGGCAGAGAGGGAGCATATTATGGCTGTTCTTTACTTGGTCAAGGCTCAAAAGGGCCTCTGTAGACGCAGGAGATGGAGCATCAGCAGATTGCCCTTAGGTCACTCAGCTCTGAGTAGACTCCAAATATGGAAGATGGTTTAAATCCACCTCCAGCTCAGTATAAACACAGGATCAGAGCAAGAACTGAACCTTTTTGCTGCCTGCTGCTAAGCGTGAAACCGTTTACGGAACAGAAACACTGCGAGTATTTACTTATGCTGGCAATATCTGGAAGGGGAAAAAAAAATCAAAGGATAAGAACTACACAAAAAAAATGCTGGATGTATTTTTTTGGATTCTTTTTGGGTGAGGTCACATGGCGATAAATGGAATAGTCTGGGAGAATTGAAAACTGAACTTGCTGTAAAGCCCGATTAGAGTGGGTTGCATTACAGAGTTTATATATATCTGGCACCTCTTGCTGTGAAGAAAGTCTGGCTGCCATAGACTTTGTGGCCATTGGCATAGATTCATTCAGTGCCTTGCGATTTTGCTCACCTTTGGCAGTCACTTGGCACGCTCTCTTGTGGTGGAATATGAAGTTTATCACTGCAGCTGTATGAGATTGTACCTGGTCTGAAAGCTTTCAGGATCAATTATTGACAGTCCATGACTCCCTTTCTTTTCTACTGGCTACACCAGATGAGTGCATCCTTCATGCTTTGCTGTTCTTTCTATAGCTTGTAAGCAATCCCACAAAACCAAATGTGAAAAAACAGCACAGCATCATTAAGATAACTTACATAATCTTAATTCTGCTCCTTCATGCAAATATATATATATACATAAGATTTTGGCACAGTCATTGGTAGGCTATATCTAACCTGAGTGACTGCTGTGGTACTCCCAAGCCCAGGTGGGTCCTTGGCCACATCTTGATCCTAGAGTGGGATGGATGGTGCAAAGCAACCACCGCTTCATTGTACTTCAGTTGCAAGGGGAAGACAGCTGGCTGCATGGAATGATTAGGAGTTGAGCCATGCTCTGTAGACCCTCAGCCTAAGTGCTCAGTGAGACCCTGGCTGTGGGCCATGCCCTCGGGCACACTTGCAAGGCTGTGTAGGTGCAGCATCATTTGTTCTTCAAGGAACCATCAATTCTGTGCATTTTGCAGGCAACGCAGAGTGTGTGAGCTGTGGAGTGAATGTTACCTTGAGCCTTAAGACACAGCTTCTTGCTAAATGTCCTGTAAAGACCAATATGGAGCTATTAATTCCTTAAGGGCAATACTAGGATGCTGTTGAGAGTGGTATCACTATGATATGTGTGACATTGTTAGAGATGGGAGATGTATAAGTCCTGGCAAACTGCTGCATTTCTAGAGAGAGTTAATGCTCGGGTGGGGATGGTGGGACAGTGGGGTGGGGCAAGTGAGTAGATACAGCTGAAAACCATTGTCCAGTTCTTATTTACAGCACAAACATACACGCTTATGTTTTCGGCAAGTGTAGGCAAAATGGCATACCTAGCAGGGAATGCAAACAGCTATTACAGTTACATCCACAGGAGAACTCAGCAAGCCAAATACAAAATTACGAGATCAGATGAGAAATACACAAACAAAGAAGCTGAAATGACATTTGAGATTTAAAAACTGAATATTCTCAAAGCATTGGTTTGTGTCACAATCTGTATGTTTATCAAATGCTTTACTTTTGACAAAAGTACTTCCTTGATGAAACTGCCTAAGTGAAAAAATTCTGATCAGCTTTGATCCGGATAGATACAGTTAGTTAACGTTTGAATAAATCAGTGTGTATACTGATTTACTAAGAGTTTTCAGGTTAGCATAATAACAGTACTTTTTCAGTTTGGGCACTGGTTTGTTTCAGGCTTTGTTTTTCATTGGCTTGTCACACAGAAGCTAGTCTGCTGTTCTTATGTCTTTCTTTAGCTTTGAAAAGCTCCATTTATCCAGTTTTCTATGATTTACTGTGTTTTGTTATTTGTAGTATCATAGTATCCAATAGCCATACTAATGTGACAGGAACTATTTAAAGCGGGGAGAGAAGTTGTTTCACTGCAAAACTTACTGCAGCGGCTCCAGCCAATACAAACTGGTCGCCTCTGCTATCTCTTGTTTTCTGTTGTTAATTAGGAGTGCAACATTTCAGCAGATGTTTTCCTCTGTGTGTCCACAGGTCAAACTTAAAGGCAACTGTTGTTTTCTCTGTAGTGCTCTGGGCATCGCAGAGCACGACCTGCTACTCCATTAAGAAATCTGCAAAAACTGAGCTGATTCTCTCCTTGCATTGAACAGTTTCTTTGTTGGTTTTTAAGAATACACTCAGTTGCTTCATTTTTTTCACGTTTTCTCTATCTCTTGAGAGATCCTAGTTTGCTCTTGTTTTCCTTTGTTATATAACACATCTAAATCTTTAAACTGAAGTGCAAACCCTGAATTTAGCACTGCACATCTTGCCTGGCGATTGGTGCTGTGGGTTTTGGGCTCTGATGACCCAGGCTACAATGCCATGGGCTATCTGCATGACAGCAGCATATTCAGTAACAGGTTATTTGGCGTCTTCCCCTAGATTGTCTTTCATGTGTGTTCTCCCACATTTTATTTGATTTCTCTATGTTAACTATAGAGCAAAAATAAGTTGATAGAATATCACCCTTTTTTAGAACCCTTTTTATGTTTCAGTTTTCCCCAGACACCTGGAAAGGCCAGGTGTCAGTAGTACAGTATCACAGGCTGGCAATGTGCTGGCTGCCTCTTACCACCACCATCGCCACCATAGTCGAGGTTCCTGTTTGGACATTGCCGAAAGGCAGGCTCTTCCCAATGACCTTGCTATTGGCACTGAGATTTTTACAACACTTGAGACTCTGGTAGCCATAGGATGTCACAGTTCACTGTTAAATGGCTAGTGTGGCATGGGTACTATCTGGTATCTTCCTTTTCCAGAGACATTCACCTCCAACCTTTCTTTTGCAATAGATGGTGAGGATGTAGGGAACTTAGAGCAGTATAGGAAGGCAGACAGAAAGCAAAGTAAGAACTCCCTTTAATGCAGTCAGTGAATGATGTGTAGCGCAGTGTAGCCACAAAAGCAAATTAAAACTTCCAGTACCAAAAGCTTAAGTGTTTGCTTCCCCCCAAAAGATGCATCGGGTGTCCTGCCTGGCTCCAGCAGCTGTACTCAAAGGACAAGGTTCTCCAGTCGTTGCTGTGTCATGTCTGCCAGCCTAGTGTGGGCATCTTTACTATCTTAAATGGTGCTAGATGTTGTCTTTTAGGCAACTGAATCATGCCCAGGTAAACTTAAAATCTCCCCTCAGTCAGCCTTATGGGGACTTAAAAGATATGTGGAGTTGTAGTCTAAAAACTAAGCATGGTGGTTTGCACAAGACCTTTGTTAGCAACCTTTTCTGCGTGTTGGCTCTAGTGAAGCCTGCACTGTAACTGTGTGATGCTGAGAAAGGTTCCTTGTCATGTCATCTAAGGCTGGAAACCCTATACCCATTAATATTAGTGTTTTGGATGTAATATCTAGGTTCATCATGCTGCTGAGGATGGTCTGAATATGCTGATACTGAAAGCGATTCAGGACTGCACCTCACATCTGAATCAGGAGTCCTTTGAATGCATATCATAAACCAGATCTTCTAGTGGCAAATCCACAGCAGAGATGGTCCTCACAACTACTTCCAAACCTGCTGATTTCCATGCGGGAAGGTAAGGGCTAGGAAAAGGAGCATATGTCATTTAAATCTTCACAGGGTTTCTAGAAGAGCATATAATGTACCTAGCAGGTAGTTTCAGATGCTTTGAGAATTCACCCTGAATATTTTTCTTAAATAGATTTGTCTGTGGGGAAGGAGAGTAAGACAACATCTGTTCATCTTATTAAATATATACTTAAAAAAATTAAAATAATTATGCAACCTAGTTGAATTAAATAATTTTAGCTTTTGTTTAGCAGCATGTATTTAAACTGTCTTCCAGCTCCTGCATTGTAAACAAAGATAATATAAGAAAAATATTGACAAATTATTATGTTAATGTAATACAAAGCTGAGAAACTAAGTGTATGTGAACTAGAACAAGCTGAGACAATTGCAGAAGTCCTTGTAGCTTTCTAATAGGGAGGTTTGCCCTTGTGTTTATGGATAAGTTTTTATGGCTATATTACCAGTTAAAAAAATGTAGTGGAATCTGCATGTCCAATTTATTTGCATTCATATTGTTCCAAGTATTTTTGTTTATGGTTTTAAACCCACAATATTACAGATGGACATCCTGTGTTTAGTCTCCTCCTCCTATGCTTTTATGAAGAAAGAGAGAAGAAGGAGAGGTGCAAGATGACTGTAAAAAAAAAAAATATATATATATAGAAAAGAAATGCTGCTCCTACTTGAATATTTTCATAACAGGTTGTTTTGCAAAATATGCAATTTCAAACCAGTGATGACCATTGTAGCTTTAGCTGTGACAAGAAAATGAATTGGGGACCTCTGCACTCAAAGCTGCACTGTGTGCTGCTGTGTTAATAGTGCAGAAGGCCTGTAATAAGAGTCACCCCATTAAAAAAATCCATCTAAGCCCTGCTTAGCTTTTAATGTGCACTAAACTAGGCAAACTCAAGTTGAAGTGGATCTCTGCCGCAAACTTCTGTAACTGTACTGGAGGACGTACTATCCAGTGGTGAAAGCAGTAGAGCGTGATCTTGGGTTGGGTCTATGGATGGCCTCAGGTTTGCTGTTTGACCTTGGACAAATCGCTTGGGCTGTGTCTGTGGTGTTGGACCAAGGAGAAATGCATTGTTGGAACAGGCCTTATATACATTGCATCTCCTACCTCTCTTTTCCATGGAAGGAGAACTTGGATGTGTGGACTAGAAGAGAGCTGGAGCATGAAATAGCATGTCTCCTGGTCCATGTGTGCAAAGGTGGAGGAGTTCTGATGTCTGCTGTGCAACCTGGACAGGCTTCCCTTTTTCAGCACTATCACAAAATCAATAGAGATTGTGTTTACCAATCTTGTTAGGGAGCTGAGATGAACTCTGCAGCACCTGAGTATTTCACTAGCATGGGTTGTTAAAGTGTTAGAGAGAGGGTCTAATATATATGTGGTATAGATATAGGACATATCTATAAAAATCTAGCTTGGAAATATCAGAGATGAGTATTTTGCTATTAATTTCTAGTTCAATCACCAGCATTCAGATGTTTTCCTCTTTCTGCACGAAGGGTGATGGAAGTCCAAAGTTCAGTTGTGAATGCCCACTGGCAGCAACAGGATTGCGCACATGGACCTAAGGCCAAAAATTTGGCCTTAATTGGCCAAAATCTTACTAGAGAAGATGTGATGATTTCTTGGGTTTTCTTTCCATTAGCTATGAAAGAATGAGCTGTGCTACATCTAATTCAGAATTAGTGGTACTGCTGATATGCTTGATGTTTTTAATGCCCTGCTGTGGCTTGGTATAATTGGCTTTTTTGGTGTGTGTGAGTGAGGAGGATTGCAGGCTACACAGAATGCAGCCTGTGTGGCATCAGCTCCCCTGTTGATTTAGTTTCATTTTCTGTTTTTCTGCCTTGCTCAACTGCCTGTAACGGCATTGAAGTATTCTTCTGATCTTTGTTTCCATGTGTTCGCAAAATGCAGTTTCTGAAAGTCTTTATGCCGAAGGGACATTCGGAGCGAGAGGTAGGTCTCAGATTTGTTTCAAAAGCCATTGGCAAATTACATACTTGATTGAGCCTTGTTTATAATAACTTCTAGTGTGAAAGCCTTTGTGTTGGTATTAGATTAGATTAAACAAGGAAGGGTCGAATTAAAGCTCCCAGAAATTAGTTGCTTGTGGTATTGACATGCTGCTTTGAAGCAGAAAGTAATGGAAATTTCATGAGAAAGTCTGTGGTCCCAAGAAGTGTGGCTAGGTTTTTCCCTCTTCTACCATCTACACTGCATTAGAATAGCTTTAATTTGGTGATTTGGAGTATGACATAATAAATTGATAACTCATAATGAAAATATGACATCTCATGGAAACTCTTATCACTCTCCAACTTCTTTACTGAACTTTAGGGCTCCTGGCCAACTTTCCACTGCTCATCCCCACTGCATCTTACTTCGTTAGTAATACTCTGTGTTAAGTTTTGTCTCTTGCTATTGCTGAGTTGCATGATCAGACACCTGGGGAACTGTGGATCCATTTATGTCCTGGCTCACAGCAACTTCATGCATACTTGCTGGGACCTTAATACAGAAACTCAGGTCAGGCAAATCCATTCGGTAGAAGTACATGAGTCCTACCTTGGACTGCAAGTACAGACAAGCACCTGTTGTTACCATCCATACTGTTCTGTCAGAGTCTAAGCTCTTTTCTGAATAATTCCCGCCCAGAATTGTGTTCAGATACAGACAGCAACAACTTGGTACATACCACAGAGGAGTGGTGGGGAATCACAGACTCTGGCAACTGGAGGAGTACATGGCTGTGCTTCCCTTAGGTACTGAAGAACTAAATTGCAGGAAAAGGCATTAGGCTGGGACAGGTTTATGTCTTTATAGGAAGAGCCTCCAAAACTTAAGATAAATACATCCTCTGGCCTCCTACTCACCCACTGTTAAACTCTGTGTCCATGCCAAGATCTTGCCTACCAGACTAAAGTAATCTCTCTACCTCCACAGCTTGTCATATTGTCCCCTGCCATCTGCCAAAACATACTTGCCAAAATAGACTTCCTTACCCACAGTTCAGGATAATTGACTTTCCCACCCCTGTAGCCCCCTCCTCGCTTCATGACCCTTACCAAAATTTTATCCTCATCTTCCAAATCAGAAATAATCTTACTGCTTCAACTCCTTTCACTTAATTCCTCCTCTCATTTCCTTATCTTCTTGCTGTTTCCAATCTGTATGCATGTTTATGTGGCTCTAGCTGAATAAGAGTGTTGGTCATTTTATATGTGGAAATGAGTGGAGAAGTGGAAAAGATGATCTAGAGTAAGATGCCAGCTCTTAAAGAGTTTGATTTTTCTATAGTCTTGTGATTGAAGAAGAGTTAGAACTTACCCAAGTTAGAGGACAGTACTTTGTCATTGAGAAAAAATCAGTACTAGTGACAAGCAGCAGAAGTGTATTTGCTCCCTGCAGAGTGCCAACAAATTGCATCAGTGAAGTCTTGTGAGAGCTAACTTCCAGACCGAGTGATCTGGGGGGAGAAGAAATCAGTTGAACTACATTTCATCAGGCTGGATTTGGTAGTGAGGATTGGCCACGCATACTGACTACTGTCTTCCGGATGTGCTGACTGTTACTTAATTCAGGCTACGAATTTAAATGAACTGTGGATATTGCAAGCTTCCAGGTGTTCGGGGTTGAGTTCCACTTATTCAATTATATTGTCCTGGGCACCCAGAGGGTAGCTGGTGACCAGCTTTTTGAAGACTCATTTGAGAGGAAGATTCAGCCCCTTCCCCCACCCCCTCATTGTCCCATTCTCCTTTCTGGAAAAGTTTGTGAGAGTTTTATGGATATAAATGATCATTGAACCATTAATTTATGTCCAGAAGGGACGTTCTGTATGCCTACCACCAATGAAAAAGTAAGAATATAAAGCATTGACCTTTCCTAATATCAGTAAAACCAAAATCTTTTCAAAGTCATCAGAAGCACTTGAAGCAAGAAATGCATGCCAAGGTACCGTATACTGAACACGAACTGAAGATGAATGCCTTACAGAGCAGGCAGACTTTTAAGCACAGGATTGGCAAGCATGATATACAAAACAGTTAGCAAAATGATGGGCTTAATGCTCAAGAAAGTGGCTTTCCACAGTCTGTCTTCTCTTTCTTCCACTGTGTAAGGGACCACCATACAGACTGCTTCATTATTTCAGCTTCCCTCTTACAGAAATTGGAGGGACTTCATGAACTTTTGCTGTCTCAGCCTGAAGCCAGACAGCAGTTTCGTCATTTGAGTTCTCTGTGTTTGGTTTAATGCTTTGCTAGAAAGCAGCCATTTACCATGCTGAGCGTGGCTGGTTTGTATTAGAAGGGAACTACAAGACAGCAAGGCTGCCATAGGGTTTCTCCTTTCCCTCTCAGTTCTTGTTGCCTTTTTTCCCTGTATTATACGTGTTTGAAGAAAAATATTGAGTAGCGTGCAATGAACAGTGTCTATGGCAGATACTGCTTTTTCCCAGCAGCCTGAAAGACAGGAAGAGCTCTGGATTTTGGAGATAGGAAGACAAGAGTGAATCTATCTTATGCTGTGAACTATGTCAGTGACTAATTTCTTTCAGGATCAGGAGGCCAACAAGCATAGCTTGAAGTTATTTTTGGCCCTCATTTCTAGCCATCGGTGAACCACCTCAGGGGTGGCAAGTGCTTGGTTCTAACCTTGTGAGATTCATCTTCCTTTCGTCCCCAGCCAATCCACAGTGCCTGCCTATGTGAAAAGAAAAAGCCAGTGGTCTACAGAAGCTGTTGTATACTAGAGGGCACTTCTTTTAAACCTCCTTACAAATTGCCTCAGATTTTCTGAGGGAAGAGAACCAGGAAGGACAGTTCCACATCTGTCATCACCGTTTTACTCACAGATCCTCTGGCTTGACAGCATCTCGGAAACAAATTGCCTGCACTTGCCATGCAAGTTGCAAAATGTTCGTAAAATCATCTTGTCTTGGTAATACAGCTGGAAGAAAATTTCCTGCCTCCAGTGAGTATTCACCTTTGAAATGCTTTTGCTTTTATTTTCTGTTCAGGGAAAGTCTCTAAGACTAAGTGTGTCTAATTGTCACTTGGGGACTCCTAGGGACCTGTTACTATCCTGGAACTTCAATGCCATGCTGAATTTGTGGATTCAGTTTTTCCATCAAGCCTGTGAAAGTTGTGACTCTTTCCCATTATTTGGACATTGTTGATATATAGCATTGCACCTCCAAAAGCACCTCAGCTGAAATTATGTATTTCACAGCCAGTAGTATGTTCCTTGCCTGTTTAGCAGTTTTTTGCATCACTTGGACCAAATTCTTTCACATCAATAGTGTGCTGTGGTGCAGAATTTCAGCCACTCTATTTAGCAGGCACACACAGTTACTTGATCTTAGCTCTTTCAGTGGCAATGAATCTCCCACTTTCTTCATAAATTGAATTCAATTATCACTTCTTTACCCTGTCATCACAAGCAAGTTTAGACATCTTGCTTTTCATCTTGCATTTTAAGTAGAAGAAACAATAGTAGCAACCACCTGCATTTTTATGGCGTAAGAGATGGCCTAAAGAATTAATAAAATTTGCAGCTGCAAAGGAATTTTGATTAAGTTTGTCTAGCATGCTTTTACAATCTACTCTTAAGCTCCATGAGATCCCCTGAATTCAACCTGGTGTTATTTGTCTTAGACTGACAAATGAGTTACATAAAGGCTATGAGACCTGTTGAAAGTTGCGTAAGTCAGTGTTAGTGTTAGAAAGAGGGCATCAATATAGTTGGCTAAATATTCCTCATGCTGCTACCAAAGCACATAGCCTATGCACTAGGTGTTTCAGCTGACAGTGAACAGTTAAACAAAGTACCAAGTTAAATCAAGGGGAGATTCTGCAGCTAATGAAAAACTGGTCAAACTTTTGCTCCTGTTACTGTGGATATAATAAAGACTTCTCTCCTTCCATTGAGGAAATCTCAGCAGGCTGAGCCCATACATTTTTCCACCTTGATAGCAGTGTAACTGTCCCAGAAATTGTACAAGCTTCCTTTACACTGGCAGCATAAACTGCCACTTTCACTTCATCAAGCCTAAGCATTAACTACTTCCCATTAACTCAAATGTTCCCAGGTTCAAGATCAAAAGAACCTACTCAAGCAAAGCATCTGTCTGAGTTCCTCTCATGTTAATGTTCCGTACAGTATGCTTCTGAAAGGCTGTCAAGAGAGGAAAGCCTTGGCAATTCTGTTTCTTCCACTGTTTAGGGGGATGGAAAAAAAAGAAAGAAAGAAAGAAAAAGAAAAGCTTATTGTGTGCCTTCTCCTTGTACTTATGTAAGTTTGTGTCTTTGTTATGAGCTCTGATACTTTGAAAGGTGGGAGAAGGAGAGATTTGTAGTCCTCTCACAGAGTTAACAGTCAGGAATTTGCAAACCTGAGACCCTTGACCCCAGCATGTGAATCCACCAAGTGCAGGGCAGAATTAGAAAGCGTGTGGTGGCTCTTGTCCAGAGGAACAATGCTAATGTGGTATAGGTGATGCGGTATTTCAGATGTCCATTTTACAATATGTACAAGACGGGGAAAAAAATCCAGATGACCTCTCTGTCTGGGAAGAGGGCTAAGTGGAACTAGATGCAGAGACACATTTCAGTCACGAATGAATATTACATCTGCACAGTGAGCTCACCTTTTACTGACCACAGGATGTTTGAATCAGAGGAACACATCAGTTCATGCAAACCTAACTCCTTCATCTCATTAGAGCTGGCTTCTGCTCTAGAAACATGAATGATCTGTAATTTTCCTTATGTAACTCTGCTATGGAGGGCAGCCTTGTTCCTCTCTTTTTTCTGTCTGTATCTAAAGATATGTCATGTGCCAGAGACGAATTCAAGCTGGAAAGCCATAACCATACACCACAAACAGGCACTCAGGAAGAGTTAAAATAAGTAAAAGGGGTAAGCACAGATGTGATAGCACACTTCAATGATCTCCCATCCTTAGCTCAGTGAAGTGATTTCATGAACCCCCTCTTGTTTGCCTGTTGACTAACTTCCAGTAAATATTTCTTAGCTGCCTATCTGGTATCTTATGCAGAGTTCTTGCATCTACATTGTCCTTTGTCCAGGAGTTCCTCATATTTCTGACTTATTGTATGGAGAGCCATTTCTTTCTCTCTGATTTGAACTTGACTCCTACCTTCATTTTTCAGTCCTAAGTTCTTGTACTGGAAGAAACGGTTGATTCCTATACACCTTCTCCAAACTACTTTCTCATGTTTGTCAGCCTTGTCTATGCCTCAGTCATCTCTTTCCCAGGCTGAAGAGTTCCAGTCTGTTAAGTCCTTCATTGTGCATTTGCTTTCTAGGTTCCACAGATGTAATTCCTTGACTAAAATAGTTACCTTGAACACCAGCATGAAAATAAGTAAGGCAGACAAATAAAAAGAAAAAAACATCTCAGTTGGTGGAAGATCTCTGCTCTGGAGCCATGGTATGGGTAGGATATGCATGTGCAGCTACTGTGGAAGAGTTACCAAAGAGACCATCAGTGTCAGTATCTAAAATGTAAGGACAACACACATTAAGTCATCTTTTTCCAGAGATTGCTAGGAGCCTTAGGAATTCTAAAGGATTTGTTCCTAAAACATGGCAAAATTGTCCTTACTTCTGGGAAGAAATCGAAGAACTTGGAGCAATTAAAAACAATCAATCAAAATGAGAGCCCACCTGGAGTACTGCGTCCAGCTTTGGAGTCCTCAGCACATGAAAGACATGGACCTGTTGGAGCGGGTCCAGAGGAGGGCCACAAAAATGATCGGGGGGATGAAACACCTCTCCTGTGAGGACAGGCTGAAAGAGTTGGCATTGTTTAGCCTGGAGAAGAGAAGGCTCCAGGGAGACCTTGTTGCAGCCTTTCAGTACTTAAAGGGGGCTTATAAAGGGGGACAGACTTTAGTAGGGCCTGTAGTGATAGGACAAAGGACAATAGTTTTAAACTAAAAAAGGGTAGATTCAGACTAGATATAAGGAAGACATTTTTTACAGTAAGGCTGGTGAAACACTGGAGCAGGTTGTCCAGAGAGGTGGTAAGTGCCCCATCCCTGGACACATTCAAGGTCAGGTTGGATGGGGCACTGAGCAACCTGATCTAGTTGAATATGTCTCTGCTCATTGCAGGGGGGTTGGACTAGATGTTCTTTAAAGGTCCCTTCCAACCCAAACCATTCTATGATTCTATGAAAAAGCAGTACTAACATAGAATAGGTTGTCATTACCAATACAATCTCATTGTACTGAAGGGGAGTTTTCAGTTTGCACCAATATCTCTAGCATACACACTCTCTCTGATAAGGGCAGTGACACCTCAGTGTTTTCCTTGTATGCGCGCCCTCCTATGTACCCATCATCCATTTTCAAAAAAACCCAAGCCCTCCAGTGTGATGGAGTTATTTCCTTGTCTCTCTGAACTTTCCTATTGCTGCAATTACCTCTTGTGTCACCTGGTGGCTGCTGAGCCCTTCTTCTGCAGCTCAGAAGGTGCCTTTTCCTCCTGGGAGCACCAAAGAGCTCAGTGGCAGTCCCAGGAGATTTGTGATAAGGACACATTGGTCACAATTTTTTTATTCCTGGTTATAGAATCTGACACCATAATCTTTCTGCGAGCAAAATAGCCAGAGCTTTTCATGGAAAAGAAGAGAGAACAGCCATAAATATTCTAATTTTGAGTTAACTCTTGCTGTTTACACATAATTCCTCTTGATAGTTTGAATTGAGAATCAGACCTTTAGTGTGGGGAAAATGCTTGATTCTTTACTAACATCCTCTTCTTCACAGTTGCGTCCATAAATAAATTGACTGGGTCCAAGATGAGCAAGGTAATTATTTTTAACAGTGTTCATCCAGACCTTTACCCCAAACTGGGGACAGTTCAAAACAGAATACTGAGCAAAAAATACTGAGTAATAAACGTAGTGCCAGTAATTGCTTAGTTTCTTTTCAAAGTGACAAGTGGGATCACTATCCTGTATGCATAACTGAGGGAAACTTTTTCTCTTTGTGACAAAGAGGGATTTTGTTTGCCAATGTGGTCTGAATATGCTGGAAAAACGTTGAGTAATCATTTTTATTAATCTTGGAGTTTGTAGGGTGGTGATTTTGCTTCATGTTTATTTTTTTGGTGTGTTTTTTTATTCCAATAAATACATCCATAGGATCCTTATTTCCTCGTTGCTCAGCAGGGTTGTTAGAATGGGGTGTTGTGGTGATACATCTTGTTGAACAAGAGCAGGTGGTTTTCACCGTTGTCTGTCATCAGCCTGAGCTGCTGCCTGGTTTACAATGAGAGGTGTGAAAAAGGCACACCTTTCCCACAGGGCAAACACAGTTTGGGTGAAGGCTTGTGTGTAAAGGGCAGATAATTAATAGCTGTAAAGAGTCCATTTCTCTAAACATAGCAAGGTGGTGATTTTCTCTGGAGCAAGTACTACCAAGGGAGAACTTTTTACCAAAAAAAGAAAATAGAAAAAATCTGCTCAGGAATTTAAGGTCAGGAGTCCTGTTCAGAGCCGGTAATATTCATCCTCTTACCTCTTTCAGGTATTTCTATGAATCTGTTTTTGAGTACCTTTGGAGGGATGTCTGAGGTGTCTTATCTGGGGGGCGGGGTGGAGGATGGGAGTGGGGAGTGCGAGCACTCGGCCCTTCCTGATGAAATTCTGGCAGAGTCGCAGCTGGTACAAGAAGGGCTCTTGATCTGTTTTCTTGAGACAAAAGACCCTGCAGAAGTGGTAGCCAGGACATGACCCTGTAGACATGGGGACAGGAGACAGCTGGCCACTAGAGCCAGCGGAGGACACGTAAGCCCCTCTCCATGGACATGGTGCTTCAGGACCCTTGAGACCTCCAGAAGCAGAGCACCCCCAGGGCAGATGGACCTTGTATGGCTCTTTCTGCAGGCTGCCTCTGACTGGGAGCCTTGGCATGGGAATCTCAGCAAAAAGCACAGAGGTCTGTGAGGGAGGGAGGAAGGACTACTCCTTGTGAAACATGGCTCATTGCCAAAAAGGTACAGAGAAGAGTGTGCAGAAGTAAAAGCCCAGCCACTTTTTAATGATCTTCCTGAACCTCTGTGGTACTTTCCCTGCACAGGATCTGCCTCCTGACAGCAGGACCAGCTGAGATCCCTCTTAACTCAGATAAACAAAAGGGTGTTGCATTCCCGTTGCTTGGGAGAGAATATCTCCTTTCTAGTTGCCCTTCAAGATCCTGTCAGATTTGAGGAATTGCTGTCAGTCCCCTTGCCTTTCCATTACTGAAAAACAGGAGCAGCTCTCCTGTGTTTAGAAGTACTTGTGCAGTGAGCTATGGTATGAGAGAGCAATTCACTTTCTGGTCTGCTACAACAGAGCAGTGCTCCCCAGAAAGTCTGCCAGGGCTGAGGGTTGCTCCCACCAGTGCTTCTCCTTGGTCCTGACTCCTCTTCAGTGGTGAACCCAGTAAGGGCTTGGGTTTCTCTTTCAGCCAGCTTTCTGCAGCGCTGGGGATTGGAGGGGAAAAGGTGGGCTGACCTGGCCTGCAGCAGGCCAAGGCGAAGGCTGGCAGGACCATGGCTTTGGTGGCTGCCTCAGCTGGGGCAGGTCTGCAAGACAGGGCTGGTGTCTGTGGCTCCTCTGGGAGACCATCGGAGCAGCTCCGGTTTTAGGTGTGTTCCTGGTTCTCCTCAGATCTCTCGTGACCTGCCTTTTAAGTCCTCCTTTTCCACTGCTTCTGTTTCATTTATGACACTTGGCTTTCACACAGCTCTGGGAGCAGTTAAGGCTTGTTTTGTGATGATGACAGTGTTCCTCTTCCTTCAGACTTTCTTTTACATCTGTGCAGTTTCCTAAGTAGCATTTATACTGCCTTCCACCACCTTCATTCCTTCCCAAAATTACACTTCATTTTCTGTGCTGCTGGCAGCTGCAGAGACAGCCAGCTGCTCTGCCTGAGGTTGTGCAATGGTGGGAATGGAGCAAAAAGAGAGGCGAGACCTGAATCGTCTCGGTGTGGAGGGAGGAGGTGTAGGGGGACAGCCCCACGTGGAGGGACTAGCAGCCTGTGTGGCACAAAAACATTTTAAACTCACAACAGGGGAACTCTCTGTGGATTGAACGCTTCAAAGGGAGAGCCTGCCTGCTACAAAAAACAGATTGTTAAATAACTTGGAGAGCAATGAGAAAAAGTCTGAGCTGCTCACTCACAGGAAGAGAGCAGGCTATACTCAGCCGGGGTGTAAAGCAGTGTAATCCCATTGGCTCTGGGGACATTGCAAGGGCCTACACCATGGAAGATTTTAGCCTACTGGGTCCAACAGTCTTACTAAGGCTGAATAATTCTTTTGTCCCATTTCTGCATCGTGATTGCAGCAATAGGCACCAAAATGTGTGTTGGTTTTGGTTCCAGTGAGGCAAGTTTTACCAGGCTTGTGTAAGGGATCCTTGTTAAAACCGCACTGCTGAACTGAAGGGAAAGTTTCTTCAGCTTTCCAAAAAGTTCTCTTTCAGGGCAGACTTCAAGCTTGGAAAATGTCAGCCTGAGAGGTGAAACTTAAGGAAAATTACAAGCAATAGAGAACAAGCGGTTATAATGGAAATCCTTTGCCAGGGTTGAAAATAGCCATTAATAGTAGCCTGCCAGCTATATTACACAGTTTAAAGGAAACTCTCTTTTAAAAAAAAAGATAAAATATACTTCGCAATTAATTGAAGGAGCTTATCGCTCCAGAATATCAGGGAAAACCCTGCATTGTGAAATGCACATTAGTTAAATAGCCCTAGCCCCAATGTTTGTATGACTATAAATACTTGTTGGTTTTAGAAGAAATTTTTAACGTTCATATTTGCACCACTGCTTACCTAGTAGATCCATGGCTGAGTGGGAGGGATCTTGAAATTATTAATTTATGAGGGGAGAGCAGGAGCAGGGTGATGGGGATGGCCTACCTGAGGAGCTTTGCTGCTTGCAGGGGCTCAGCAGCACTGGGTGCTGCCACTGCTGGGGACCGAGCACCCCTGGGATATGGTCTGCCTGAGCTGCAATACTTTGGAGGGGTCAGACTCCTCACAAGGAGCCCTTTGCTTTGAGCAAGGTCTTGGCCAGACAGCCTCTGGAGAGCTGTGGTCAAGATGATCACCCCAAACCCAGAATAGAGAAAGGCAAGGGAACAGGAGTTGAGGGGCCCAGGTTTCTCTAATCCTTCTCTCCTCTTAAGGTATATTGAGCTTGTTACTCGAAGTGAGTTGGATCCTCTATGCTGGTACTTTTGCTGTAGTTTCTCTGGCCCCATCTTGCACCCGGTGCCTTCCTGGCACAGGAACTGATGGCGTCTGGTCAGTCGTTGCTGCTTCTATGGTGGGTATCGTGTGTTTTTGCTTCTCCAGCTGACCTTTAAAATAGTGTCCTGTGAGCCTCTGATATGAAATGGATAGTGAGAAAAATACACAAGTGTTAGAAAGCTCACTATCTCTGTAGGGACCAAGATTTGCCTGATCTCTGAGGTTTTTTTTCCAGTAAGATTTAGCTTCCTTCCAGGAAGATATTACTTGGTTTTGGTTTTTTACCTTCAGCACATGCATATGATTTCAAATACCTTTCTTGGACTCCAATACATAGTTCTTCAGAAATGTAATGGGCAGGTAGGCATAGGAAGAAATTTGATTATACTTGAAAAGAAAGACAAAATAGATCTGAAAGGTAAAGCTATCCAGCATGTTTTTGGTTTCTCTCTGTAGTTTAGGTAGAAAGGATTGTTCTTTTGCCAGTGTAAATATATAAATTTTTAAAAAGATGTCAAGGACTGCTTAACGTACAGACAAAAAAATTTTCACACATCTGCCCTTATAATGGCCCTATGTGTTTGCATTCTACTTATTTATGCATTCACATTTGGTTTATTTATGAGATCTTTGCCCAAAAATGTTCCCCTATTAGCTCTATATGGTAATTAATATATCACTGTGATATTCCATCTGTTATTATTTCTCCAGCATTTGCACCTATGAGCCCCAACCAAGATCAGAGTCTGATTTGGATCAGAGGATCAAAGCCTCTTTTGTAGTAGGGGCTCCACATATGCATAGGGAGTATCTGAGGCTTTTAGTCTAAACACAGAAACTGGACAAGTGTCAGTGAATGAATGGATGCTGGCCCTTGGCATCGCACTGACCAACCTGCCGAGCGTTACTGAGGAAAATGTAGTAGTTGTGGAAGTCAGGCTCAGATCCCCTACAGTCCGCTTCACCATCCTGCCTCACCTCAGTGCTGTGGCACCTCCGCAGTATTTCCTTTCCAAAATGAAAAGCATGATATGATTGTGATTTACTTGCTGTATTTGGGCTGTATAAATCACCTGCCCAAGGCCACAGAAAGAGGTGCAATAATTACACCCAAGACTGTAGTCTTTTTGCTTATAAAATGGAATAGCACAGCAATATTTAGCAAGCTTAATAACAAGGATACCTTAACTTGACTCATGTTTCTGTGAGATTTCATGCACCAGCAAGTGCCTGCTGGGAGCAGCAAGAGCTGAAGTTCATAGTCTGCTCTGTGGTAAGCTGGCAAACACAGAAGATGGATGCTCTCCTGCCCTATAGCAGTGATAGCACAAAAGATGCTTAAAGCCTAGCTGTGGTTAGGGTAGGAAGTTAGTAATTGAGGTTCATGCACACAGAGGAGGGAGGGAAGGAAGAGGTGGTATTGGTGTGGTTACAGTTTATGATCCCAAAGCTAAATTAAATATAAATAACCTGTAAAGTATGTGAGAATAGAAGGAACATTTTAATTCAGTATTGCACATTGTGAGCAAGTGATTCTGGCAGGCCAGGGTAATGTTTTAACTATTACAGTGGTGGTGTTATTGCTGTGTACTCTGAAAGTAGAAAGAAGACTATCTTTCGTTGGAATGCTAATGTGTTAATAATTATGAAATATGTTGCTCCAAACTGCTATCCAATGAAAGCAGTCTTCATAAGCAGTGTGGCGTTCATGCTGTCAGGCACTCATTATTTCTGTTCAGTGGTGGCAGGAAGGCACCAGCTTAACCGTAAATATTGAAAGCAAGCTGAAAAATCTTCTGTTGGAGGGGAAAAAAAGTAAACACAAATGGTTGAGAACCCAACTTTATAGTTTCCTGATGGTAGAAACAGAGACGATGACATTTATGACATCCAGAAAATGGTAAAGGAAACATGAAATGAAACATCCAGTCTCGATAGCAGTGCTGGGAATGAAATCTTTCTACCTGAAGCTATATTAAAATATTTCCCTTCTCATCTTCCTCCTTGGAGAAAGAGACTTTTTTGTGGGTGGGGATGGGGGGAAATCATAATTTTCAGTATTTAAGATATGAAGATCAAAACATGTTTATTACTCTGAAATGTGACAATAGTGTCCCATGGCAACTGTACTCTAAGGGGTTCCACATGTTTTGACTCTGCTGCTTGGTCTGCATCTTTCCATCTGAACCTAAGAGACATCATTCTGCAGGAGGGGTGTGATGGAAGATGCCATATTGTGCTCTACAACATAATTTGTTTGGATGTTGCATTAATTGCAAAGAACCCTGTAAACCCAGGTGTGTTGATATCTAGGGGATGCTCTAAGGGGAACACTCTCTCAAAGCCGCAGTTTAGGATAGCTTTTGAAAACAGAATGGGATTGTCAATTTCATAGAGTTTTCCTGTGGATCACATGAATAATCTAAACCAACAAAAAAAATCCAGAACTGGATTCAAGCAGTTACCTCAGAGGCCATTCATCTGTCTCTTTTAGTCCCAAAGAACCCCAAACACACCTTATTTCCAAAAGAAACATCCAAAGGAATAAAATTCCAACTTATCTGCATGTATTTGTGTCGCTGTGAGTTTTTTGGCTGTAGTTACACTCTACACTGTGCAGGAGTCCAGCTCCAGGGTTGTGTACTCCTGGTAGTGTGGGTACAGAACAAAGTTTGCTTTTCTTGCATTGTGGCCTGGCTTGGAGTGAGCCAACACCAACGGCTCTGCCCGGTTGCTGTTAATTTTTACTTTTTGTCTTTTTCTTCTGGTGAATTTACATGTGGCTGTAATCTGGTGCCTAGACATTCTACTTGCATGGCAATTTAAAGACCTGACACAAGTGCAATGTGCCAGGTCTGGCAACAGAATTTTTGTTTGAAGTTACTCAAGTTATCTTAAAAGACATTTTCTGTTGGGCTATTTTTTATTATATTTTTTTAGTAAGTTTTTGCATGAACTACAACTTCAAATATGTTCAGACAAAATCTTCTAATTTAATAAAAGGTTTTAAAATTATCATTATGAAAATAGGAAAAAAGGCACTTTTGTTGACAGATGTCTCTTGCTTTTTCAGTTTACTGGTAACTATAAACATGTAGAGCAATTATTCAAATTTCTAGCTGGGGATTTCTTATGTTCACATGTAAATAAACCACAAAGCCACAAATAAGTGCTTGCCCCTTTGAATGGCTTTTTGAAAGCTAACTGCAGTGGCACAGTTAAACTTCAGAAAGCATCCTCAAAAGCCAGGATTTGCAAAGATGTACTGATGTACTGCAAGTTAAACTCCAACAGGCTTGGTAAAGCATGACTGTAACTTTAGCCAATATAGTTATAAAGCACTTTTATGCTGATGCCTCAAACATATCACCTTATTACTGCCTGTATCTTGCAGTTTGAGAACTGTCATTCAGAGAAAATTACAGAACAAGGAGCACATGACTAGTAACGAGAAACATTCCACGTCAGTATTCAGTCAGTTTCATCTTAGGTTTTTTGGTGACCCAGTCAAGGACTAGATTGAAGAGCTCATTTTAAAGGGTAGTTTCTTCCTCAGCAACTCCATCTCTGCCGTAAGTAATAACAATATGATGCTACCTTATAAAAGCAATGTGGAAAGGTTAGCTTACAGAGGAACACTGCAGCTTTGCCACTTCTACAATTGGTGTAAACATTAAATTGCCCAATCTGCATGAAGCCAGTTTGATACCATGCTCATCTTCCTAGTATTTTTATCTTTCCACCAGCAACGTCAGCTGATATAAGCCAAATAACTTAAGTACTTAATGGGTTTATCTATCTGACAATATCTGTGCTTATCTCTTTCCAGAAAATGCTCATATCTATCCAGAAATGAGACCCACAGAACAAATGAGCAACAGGCAGCTGTGAAGCATAGATCGCAGCCTGACACTGAAATGGTGACAGACCACTGCAAAGCACCAGATTTCAAAAGAAGAGAAAATGAGAAACAGAGGCTGAAGAGGGGCAAATTAGAGGTAAATATTTGCTGTATCAAAAGGTAACACATCTCTTTAATGAGAAGCAGGGGTCCCCAGGAGGGAATGCCAGTATGCATGTTAGTGAGCTGTACTGTCTGCTTCTGCATAGCATCAACAATGGGCTCAGTGCGCCACACATACTGGCTCCCCCAAAGAACTGAGACTGTCTTTAGGTGATATAATGAGAAGAAATAAGCTATTCTAGCTTGGGACAGACCTTAGCACTAATAGAAATAGACTGTTTGCAGTATCAGAGCTAAATCTAATCTTCATGAAAAACACATCTGATTAGAGGACTGGCAGGTGATGTACAGTGTTAGGTAATAATGGCAGGGCACTGAGGCAGGGAGATGTCATGGGAGGATCAAGGTCTGACTCCACAGCCCTGTTGGAAATGTGGAGTAAATCCAGAGTGCTAACTCCAGCACAGTTACAATGACATAAACCAAGCGTCAGTCAGACCTGGACCTTTCCAGAAGTTTCATACTGTGGTCACTGATGAGCGTTAGAACCACGTTGTTCCAGTCCTAGCCCCTTTCTCTAATCACTCTGCAGTGATATATATTTTTACCAGCTAGCTAGACTTCACCCCATGCTATTTAAAAACGTGATAGTGTGTTTGTGGATATGGTCTGTCCCTAACTGTGTGTTTCTCGTGAGGTCAGGGAGAAGGCAGGGTCTTAGGAAAGACAGTGGTTTTACATATATATGAAGGTATGATATACAGTAATGGACTAGGATGTACATTTCAGTTGGCCAAGACCTTATGGGCATCACTCCAAAAAGGCTATACAGCTATGAGGGTGTTTGTGTTTTGCTTTATGGGGAGGGGTAGAAGAGGCAGAAAGCAAAAATACTTCTGCCAAAATGGTTCTTGTCTTGCAAAAAGAATTTGGACCTAATTTTCTTAAATGCTGTGCAAATACTCAGGGTAAACATTGTGCTTAAACTTCCCTGGCTGCTCCACCAGGCAAGATATAATCGTCTCCGTTACTACTTAGAATAGTCTTTCAGTCCAGATGCAACTTTCTTTATCACTGTGATGAAGTATGTTTTACTAAACTTTATTTTATTGCAGCTTTCAAGAAATGCATGTTTTAATATACCAGACAAGCATAAGCAATGAGCTCATATGCAGAAAAGGGTCTGGTTTATAGTTATTGAATATACATGCTCTGTGTTTCCTATGAGTTTAATATGTATGTCATGCATTCTACTAAACAATTCAAGCATAAATGGAAAAGTTGGGTAATAATGGAAGGAATCTAAAG
The DNA here is from genome assembly GCF_947461875.1 of Haliaeetus albicilla. Taxonomy (NCBI): domain Eukaryota; kingdom Metazoa; phylum Chordata; class Aves; order Accipitriformes; family Accipitridae; genus Haliaeetus; species Haliaeetus albicilla. Next base: position 19,151,552 of record NC_091483.1, on the reverse strand, counting down.
CTTTTGAATGCAAAAGGGCTTGACAGAAAGGCAGGTAGGAAGTAAGAGCTTTGATTTTGCTGTTTACACTTGTTTTTAATGGCAAACTCCCCAACAGCCATGATGATGAAAGGGCGTTTTTGAAGCTCATAGATAACAGTACAAGTATATCAATTAGCTGGTACACCTGACACAAGAAGAGATGATCATTTTATTGGAAGATGAAAACAGAAAAGCTATAGATTTTGTAACTCTAATATACAGACAGAAAAGCAAAATTCTGCATGTTTAGCAGTGCAGGTCTAACACTGAAAAGCAACTTTAAAAATAGTACTGTGGGATTTTGTGGCCCTCCTCTTCCAGAAATTTCATGTCAAAGGTGCTTAGCTACAAGCAATCTGATGGTTTTCCTAATTGTCAGTAACGCACAGTCTCCCCGGAAGCTGAAAGTCAAACCGTGTTGCTTTTGGCTCACACATTAGCAGCAATAAAGATTGGACCATTAGAAGCTACCGTATGATCTATTATTCTGGTCATGGACTTCAGAGGGCATTGCTTCACTCCCCTCGCATTTAAGAGCTTGGCCTTTTTAGCAGTTGTTGTTAGTGGTGGTGTTTAGTGTGTTTCATCTTTGGACCTTTTGGTATCCTTTTGAGCTTGGTCATCTCAAGCCCTTTTCTCTGGGTGACTAAAGGCAGAGGCAATATCACTCTCGGTTTTTGCCCCTTTCCAGGGAATAAAAATTGGCCCCAGCTGAGGAAAAGCAGAGCAGGTGAGCTGACTGTTCATCAGCATTGAAACCCCAACAGTGGCATGAGGTTCCCAGAACCGCATAATCCCTCCTAAGGGCTATCTGGAATATCTTGTTTCATCCAAATTGAAAGGTCCAAAAATTATTCAGATAAAATATTTTACTGATAAATACTTAGGAAAGTGGTTCCACTCAGGCCTTGTTTGGACATTTTTTTTCCCTTCATATAATGCACTCGATGAAATGAACAGGCTTTTGGTCACTTGGATTCAGGCATAGCACCGCTGTGGTGGCAAAGCACAAACAAAGGCCTTGTCGCTGTTGCACTAATCAGCAGGGTGTACCCAGTCCTCCTCGCTGATAGGAAGGCAGAGCAAAATCGGCAAATGCAAGAGGCAAATAGCTCCCCTCAGGCTGGACTACTGTCTACACATCAGCTGTGCAGCTGCAGAAAAGCTCTGATGCCAGGTGATGAGCTGGCATAGTTCAATTGCCTGCACCTCGCCCTCTTGGATTAAAGGCAGGCATTTGCCCATGTTCTCTAAATTACTTGGGATCATTTACAGTTGTAAAAATATGCTGTTACAAAAGCTTTGTCATTCACCTTTAGGGAGGAACACGTTCAGCTCTGACAATGTTATCTAGAGAGAACAGCAGCTCCAATCATCTCAGACATGCTTGCAATATAACATGGCTTCAGGCGAAGCTTACTGACACCAATGCTGCAAAAGAAAGGAATGAAAATGAAGTGACCATTACAATGAGAAATGTGAAGCAGATGACACACAATTTTGCTTGAACAACCAAATTTAAATAAGAGAAAATTGCACTGCCTGTCCTTTTTTTCTTTTCTAGTTCTCTGGAGGCCTTCTTTCTGCAGCAGTGAATTATTCCTGGGCTTTAACATAAAACAGCATGTATCCCCGAAAGCTGTAGTGCTGTCTGTCTAGACGGAGCAAAAGCCTTCCAAAACACTGCCGTCTCGTGGCAGTCCCTTCGCACCACTGCAGCTGCTGTAGCACGTACGGCCTTGCCAGAGGTCACAAGTAGATGTCACAGGCATTTAGTGGTAGGCAGGATACACAGTGGAAACTTCCTCAAATTTCACAGATGAAGATAGCGAGTGGGTTTTGTGCAAAAAAGGAAAATTAATCAGATGAGACAGGTGCCCAGTCAGATGATGACAAAGTAACTGAACTGTTGCCAAGTGCAAGGCAGCCCTGGATTCCCTTGATGGGTTTCTGTGCTTTCATGAGCCTCATAGCAGCCTTCAATTCAGTCACCTTGCTGGAGCAGTTCAGCGTCTACATCGACAGACAGTCAGGAAGGTTTACAGCTCCGGAAGGCAGGTGATCCGGGATGGCTTTCTCAGAAAGGGACCTCTCTTCTTTTCCAAGCCAAACTTGCTGTACTGCCTCCAGCACATCCTGTTACACACACTCGGTACAAAGTGTTACAGTAATTTTGCAGTAAATACCAGATGAAGGTATCCTAAATGATGTGAATAATTTTTTCCTTTTTTTTTTTTTTCCTCACCCCACCAGCATTAAGTCAGGGATGTTTTTCTGCCATGGCTTGCTTTATCACTCATCGCTTAAAAACAGTCATTATCTCTGTGTATAAATTATGGCCATTCAGAGTATTTTAGCATGTATTCTACAGTGTGCTTTTAAAAGCAAATCAGTGTCTGTCTTAATTTTTGATGTATTAATTATTTCCTAGGATTACAGTCTTTAACATGAGGCAAATGAGAGGAAGCTTTTCCAGTCTGTGGCTTTTAAACACTGTGGTGTTTTTCAGAAGAGTTATTTTGTACAGGGTGGGAGACCTGCTTAGATGCAAGTGTGACCTGTACATCTGGCAGTCTACATGGGGCCTTATCCAGAGCCCATTAAAGTCACTCAGTGGATTTCCACTGACCTGTGATGAAAAATCTTTTAATCCTATGCCAAATGTGTTGACCTCCTGTCCTGCAGTATACGCCGGAGTTTGTATGAATCTTCTGTATATTGCAGTTTGCCCAGAGGTATCATTAGAAAGAAATCCTTGCCAGACTGCGAGCACCAGGTCTAGGGAGGGTATGTATTAATGGTATAGTCCTTCAAATAATGTCTGGGGTTTAATAAAGCTTATAGAGGCTTTTCTGTGCCTCACGAAATGTTCTGAGCCTGAGAACAGGGGCTCCCAAGTTGGTGTCTACTTCTGTAAATTGAGATGTCCATAGAAAAAGACTATAGAATTTCACAGTATTACATTCAGTATATACAGTACATATTTGGTACTGATTTACCTCCATATAAATTTAACTAATTCACTTTATAAAAAGCAGACTTGAGTACAGCTTTGAGCAATTATTGATACTTTCAGTAATATTGTCTTCCCCCCCTTCCCCCAAAGGAAGATTTAGTGACTAAACCTGTTTCTATTACAGCCCACCATTTTCAATTGGAACAAGGTCAGACTTTGGAGTTTCATTGGCTGGTTTTCAGGACACTTCAAGGATTAATGGATAACTTTCCTAAGGGCCTAGCACATGTTTCACCAGTGGGTGCCTGAGGGATAGGCACCTCTGCTTTTGAAAAACTTCTGAGCAAGCAAAAGACATCACTACTAAGGTGAGTGGCAGCTCAGGGGTTTTGAAGCTCTGCTTTGTCATTTATAACACATTTATGCTGTAGAGGCATGTTCTCTAGCCCTGGTCCAGACTGGATCTGGAGTATGCATTCAGTATGGGGCATGTCAGTGGAGTATATACACCCACTGTGCCTTTGGTAGCTGTGCAGGAGATATCAGGGCTGGGAGCTTAAGCTTGTTGTGCTCGTTGTTCTTACAGGGATGGAATGGAAACCAGGCCAGCCAGAACCTGGATCCCCTTACAAACAAGGAGTCAGCTCATGCCAGGGAAGAGCCAGAGTGCTGAGCAAGGCCTAGGCAATATGGGTGACCAGGGAGTTGAGATACATGCAGGGGTTCAAGCCCAGAGCTAACATGATAGTCTGACATGCTGTTCACGTAAGAAGGGAAAATTCATGTATTTGGTTACCTCCTCCTTCAGTAGTAGAGCCCTGCTGGGGCCAGAATGCTTGCTGCCTTGTGAGACCAAGCCCCTTGATGCAAAATATCACTCTGATGTATTTAACATTAGTGGCTTTAGCAGTAACACTGATACCATGTGGGTAGTCCCACCAGCCTGCGATAAAAATCCTGAAGAGGCAAAAAGTACTGAGTGTAAATACAGCTGTGATAATACTGCCTTCATAATGGATTGATATAGCTACTGGCACCAGTACAGATTTGCAAGGCTAGGTAGTGTTGTAATTTGATGCCTTTCTTGCCTTATTCACTCAAATGTATATAATTTTATTTTATGTACCCACACCTTATAACCCTTGGCTTCACGTCTGCTGCTGTAAAATACAAGCTTGTCATTTTCTCAGATTTCCAACCTTTTCCTCTTCTGTTCATAATTGACTTTTTTTTTTCCCTCCCTTATATGCAGCTCGTTTTCCTTAATGATGTAACGCAGTTGCGGGCATGTTTTATGTAAGGTAGGGGGCCTGTTGTCTTTCTGTTGCAGAAAAATATTTGCTTCTCATGGCTCAAATTTGCTGAATTTTTTTAATCATCTTTTTTTTTCCTAACTCCTCCCCCTGTTGTGTCTTCAGGTGAACTTGAGGACTATCTGTAAACCCTCTCTTTGATCTTGACAGAAGCTGCAGCTAGCTAAACTGCCCTGTTTGGTTTTGATATTTAATCTGTTTGGACATCGCTAAAAGTGGAGTGACTTTGAGGCAGCAGTGAGGTGCCAATCCATTTATTAAGTCATCCTTGTATAAAAGCTTCATCTGCTCTTGGAGCCTGACAAAATACAGCCAAGAAGAAACATGGAGAAAGCCATTCATCTGCTTTTTATTTTTCTTAAACTCTGAGGTCAGCTGGCATCTAGCTTGCACTGCCCAAAACCACATATAAATCTGCTTTTGCACACACACACACAGCGTGAAAAGGGACGTTTGTTCTTCGAGAGCTGGGCCCTTGGCTGCTATAAGCTGCAGTAGCTCCAGTACCCAAGTTCAGGCCCAGGTACTGTTTTTACCTGGTCATGGGACCTGCCAGAAATCAGACAGAGGTTAGGGATGGATGCTTCATAGACCTACAGTGACAACACAGCCCTGATTATAGCTGTATGTTGGACTTACCTGTTGTGGATTGTAGGGCAAATGTTCTCAGCCATGCGGAGTGAGGCTGGGGGTCCATCAGCGAGGTGCTCAAACATCCACTAACAAAGTAAATTGTGTTGCAGGATGGTGATAGGCATTTTGTCTCTGTGAGTAATCTCTCTTAAACTGCTAAAAATACTATCAAAAATCACTCTCATAACTGTCTACTCATAAATAGCAGTGAGAACAAAACAAGGGAGTTCTGTTCGGGAGGAAAAGAAGGTGCCAAAATTGTTTCAATTATGAAGGTTACTGTAATTTCTAAGAGCTTCTTTTTTGGTGTCAGCGTCCTCTGCAGCAGCATAGTCAGGTCTCAGAGAATTTGTTTGTTCTGCAGTCTAATGCCAGTGGAGTCCTAGTAGAGCATCACCACGTCTGCAAGGGATCCCAGCAATAGAGCGGCACCCACAATGGTTTGTTCTGTAGGTGAGTTCTTATCTGTTTAGATAAATCAGTGTCCTGCTAGCATCTTTGCACACTGGAGTCCCCCTGCATTGGAGCAGAAACTTGGATAAACATGCAGAACTACTTCACTCAGCCTGGTAATTTCTGATGAAGGACAAACGAATGCCCACCAATAATCTTCTAGTTGCTTGTTCTTGCTCCCTTTCCTGGGAAAGCCTTGTCACCTCATCTCTCCCACTTGCGTTTGTCTAGCCAGTCCCTAACTTTAATCTCTAAAAGCACACCAAAAGAGCAGCTGAGCCGGATCTGCTAGCTGTGATGACAAAAGAATTTGTGTAACTGTGACCTCTCCCTCTTTCACACTCTCACTGAGTATCCCCTGGGGCTTGGATGCACAAGAGCTGGGTACAGTTCCCATCTCTGCCACTGACTTGATGAATTTGAAAGAATTGTTTCATTTCTTTAGGCCTCAGTTTCCCCATCTGTGAGAGAATATGATCTCTTGCAATGTACTGCAAGACCGTCGGCTGGAAAATGTTCTTACGGTATGTAAGTACTGCAATGTATTACAGCAAATTAGTACATGTTGAATCCTCTGATGTATTTTATTTTTTCTTTTTATTTGATTGAGGGCTTCCTTATACCTCTCTCCATATTTGCCTGGATGTATGCATATATGCCTGTTACTTGACTGTGTCTCCCAAACTGATTACTTAATCTCAAGGTGAATTGACTTGATTTTACTTATGTCAACTAAGTACATCACAGAGGTAGAAAACCAAGGTAAAGCAATGCTGACAGCCCTATTTTAAAGTTGGCTTTTCTTTCTCTTCCAATATTTTATATAATAACATATAAAAGTATAAAACGCTTAAAGAAAAAGAAAAGAAGTCTGATTTCTGCTGCCAAGACAATGAAAATAAAGTGCGAATGATATAATAATGGATGACTATGTTACTGCAGATCAGCTGTGCTAAATCATTTTGGTAATGAAAGTAACTATTTGATAGAGCAGAGTGAATACTGCACAAGAATTAACAAATGGTCATTCAGAGTCATCCGATTCATCTACTTATAATGGCTTCCCTGTGAACAAACATGGAACATTTCACGCTCCGTTTCTATGAAAAGGCTAGCAAAAGGGTTTATAGGCAGGAATAGTCATACAGAATTTGCAGGAATACTCATAAAAAACATATTTTGTATTTGTTGCATGTTTTGCATGGGCAGCCCAGTCCTGGCCCTGCTTCAGAGAAGCACTTGTGTTTCTGCCTAGTTTTAAGGCCACCTTTAAGTCACATCGACTTGTGTTCCATGTCAAGAAAATGAAAGCTTTGCCACTTGTTTTGATGACAGCAGGTATGGGCGTATCATCCGTGCAATCCAGATGGCATTTCCATCCCTAATTTATCAGCTTCTGAATGTAAATAAAATACTGTGCGCCATGGAGCCATCAGCAGGCAATGGGAGTCCAAGGGGTGCATTTGGCCCATCAGTTCTAAGCTCACCAGACAACAGTGCTAGGAAGAAAAAAAGCATGTTTCTCCGGGGGGGGGATACCTTGTTCCTCCTCTGGTGCACTGCTCAAAGGGTGGACCCTGGCAGTGAAATCTCATTGCTGGGTGTGATCATGTAGCTTTACAAAGGTCAGGAAGGGTCAGAGGTAAGGACATAGGCTGACCTCAGCCAACGTGCCATGAAAGCAAGTACTTCACTAGCCAGTGCACAGCCCTCCCTCCTCGGCAGGCTTTTGCCCCTACCATCTTCTGAGCATTTATGTTTATCACACTTAGTGCTTTCTTCTTCCAGTGAGTCCGCTTTGCAGTGACATACAGATGCCCCTTTTACTAGAGGACTGACGCCAAGTTTTTCTGCCTGGGCTGGGGCAGCAGGCACTTAGGTGGTGCTTCCCGTGGCAGTGCCTCCTCGCCGAGCTGCTGGGATGAAAGCAAACGGCTGTGGTCCTGTGCAGCAAGGCTAGTGAATCGATGAGCCTGTAAAGAGACCTGGAGGCTTGTTGGGAAGTGCGTTGTTAATGCTATTAAATATTACTTAGGCCTACAGCAAGCTGCGTGTTCAACAGTTTAAACTGTAATTGCTAGCTGATGCAGAAATAAGACAATGTATGTAAATCCTGTTGAAAGCTAATATCATTTTGGCTTCTCAGACGGATTAGCAGCCTCTACAATTAGCAGTGTGTGCAGCTGATGATGTTAGCGGAGAATCTCTCATACAATGCTGTAGAATGCATTCAAATTTGAATACAGTAGATGTGCCACTTTTTCCAATCTTAGGAGTATTAGCAGATAAGGCAGAGCCCACGCTGTGTCCCCTGCAGGGGGAGAAGGCTAGGTACCACAGGAACGTGTGACTGACTTCCAGTAACCTTGACTCTTTCTCCCTTTTCTCATTACGTTCATGGTTTATGGTTCCAGCTGAGGAGCCAATGCCTTATCCATTTTTCACCTGCCCTGCTCTTTTCCTGTGACACCGCCATGTTTGGGGGTGGGAGGGAAGAGGGAGGAAGAGAAACCTCCCTCCTGTGGCCAAAGCAGTTATCCCCAGCTCATGCCATCTGAAGCCCTTTTATCAGCACAGGTTTTCATGGACTTTTTCTGCACGTGCATACCACTCTGTCGTTATGTATCTATTTAGAACAAGAGTTAGAGACACACACATAAAGCCCAACAGATGCCTTTTCAACCATCCATAAAGTCTAATTTTTGCAGCAAGTGTTTGAAGAGTGGGTAAATTGGGACCTAGGACCCATGCTAGATGAAAAAGAAGTGCAGATGCACTGCAACTGCCTAAAATATGACCAGTCTCATTTTTTTTAATGCATTTGGGAACAAAGGTGCAAATGTCCCACCTCCCTGCTGTTTTGAATTCTAAGATTTGGGTTTTTACTATGTTCTTCAACAAACGAGCAATCAGTTTGCACTTTTCCGTGACCTAGCACCTAAGGACCTCTGACAATCACGTCATACCTGGCTATGGATCCCATATCTCCCATCACAGGCCTCTTGTTTTGAAATTTTTCATGCAGAATTTTCAAAGAGAAATGCACTGATAATGATTTTCCCCACAAAATCAGAAGCATTAAAGAAAACATTTCCTAGTGGTGCTCAACATAAGTAAATTTTCTTTGCATCTGCAAATCTGAGAATACCTCAGACCTTGTGTATAGAGGTTACTAGTGTGTGATGGCTTCTGGGCTTTAATTATTGTTAGCTCTATTCTGCTACGAGCCATTGGCAGGGAAGGTTTTTCTGCTCTGTATTTGTACAGTGACTGTTACAGTGGGTGCTGAGCACTAGGCAATGCAAAGAATAATTAATAGTGGTAGTACTGGAGACCTCAAAAGCCTCTGAGAATTCTTAGTTACTACAGTTATTTTAGGTGGGGCCATCCCTGCAGGTAGGTGAGTGGTGGAGGGTTCACTTATTACAGGATCCTCCAGGTATTCTGTGGGGACACAATCAGTACCATTCAGCACTCTCTTCTTGAGATAACTTTTTTATTGCAGCAAACATTCTTTGCTTGCACCCTGTCCAGATCAGCTCTTATCTTATTTTTCTGTCATTTAAATGATTTTTCGTGAGAGGACAGTGAGACTGTAATAGCAATACTATCTGTGTGTTTTCTAAGGCCATGCCACATCACCTCAACCTACCCTTCTCGCTGCTTCCCTTCTTTTCAGAACTTCAGGCAGCACCTTGTCATTGACAGAAGTGGAGTGGCATGGGGAGGGCTGTCATAGTTGTTTGCCAGGAGCACAGATAAAATCCTCATGGCAGTGAAGCCAGCAAGATCTTTGTCACTGTCCTTAGCTGAGACTTCACTCTGTTTCTAGATGGTGCTGAGGAAAAGGGTAAGTGAGTTGAATACAGTGAAAAGAATCGGATTGCTTGATGGAGGGGAAAAAAACCTCTTTTCTGCAATCTCTGCCAAAATAAAGTGGTTATTCCCCCCTATAGTCCACCACTACTCCTGATCAAGCCTTGAACATTGAATATGTGATTTGCAGGTAGAAGTCTCTGCCTGCAGCATCATTTTTATTTGTGTTTTTTTTCCCCACCAGCTGCTCTGAGAAGTTTTCAGAACAGCTTGTGGAAGTATGCAGGTGAATGCTCACTGCTTTGAAAAGCCCCAAGAAGGTTTAAATCCACATGCAGTATTGTTTCAAAAGTAACCCTCCGTGCAGGGCTGCGCCAGCAGCTCGGTCTCAGATGACACAGCAGCTTGGCTGTGTGTGGCCCTCTACAGAAACGGGACAAACAGTGGGAAGAAGAATCGAGCTCTGGAGATGCATCTGTGGAGAGTTTCTATTCTTTCATGGTGGAAAGACAATCTTAGACTCGCTGTGGGGGATATGGCTGCCCAATTGTTTTAAAGTTTTTTAAAAGACTTATCTCGTTCCGCTCACACACCCAATCTTCAGAAATGTTAATCTCACCATTGTTCTTAATTGTTTGAGGAAAGTGGGAGGTATTGTACCCTAAAGGATTTTAAGTTACTAAGAAGTGTTCGCTAAGAAATGTGATGATGTACTTCCCCCCGACCCCGCAGCTGAGAGCCTTAGCCAAAAGTAAAATAAAGAGGGAGGCCTTTATTGTAAAAGTTCTTTAAATAACCTTACTATGCTTCTTGGCTATTCTCTTTAAAGCCTTTTTAATAGCAAGTCCACTCAAGCGGTCTGACAGCTCACATTGCATACATGGCTACAACACAAATGTGCAGGGGCGGCAGGGGAAGAACTTTGCTTTCTGGATCTGGCTGTGCCTGAGCCAGGAGCCCTCCATCCAGGCAGACACCTTGTCTTTAGTGAAGGGAATTACCTTGGTCAGCCTTGTATGAGCTGATGGAGATTCTCTGAGGTTACAAGGCTGTTTCAGGAGTCCTTCCTGCTTCTCTGGGAGCTGCCCAGTAAAGCCACCGTGTAAACTTCTGTGGACTGAGTTGCTTTTTTGGTGGTTTGTGTCACAAAACTTTGTTCCATTTTTGCCTAGTTCAAATGTGGCCAAGCCAAATGCAAAGCAACTTTTAGATGGCGGCGGCTGCTGCTGCTGCTATTTTTGTAATTTTGGTTTGTTTATGTTCAACTTCCAAAGCAAACCTCCTCTCCAAGAACAAAGAGCCACAGCAAACCCATGACTCGGGTCCCTCCAGCATGTCGCCAAAAGAGCCAGAAGCAGAATTTAGCTCAGCAGATTTCATCTGCCCAGACTCCGCGTGTACAATGACAAGCCATCCTGGCACGTTTCAAAGAGGAGGCACAGATTATCATGTGTATGTCTATCACGTGTGCAATGTTGGTTCAGCCATGGGCACTGGACAACAGCCTATTCCAGAACCAAACAGCTCAGCAGAGTAAACAGCCCTGATTTGCACCAGTACTTTTGAAGAGTGGCACACACCTCACTCTACTTCCTCATGGTCCCGTGTGGTTGCTGTCATGCCCACCTTCACTTGTGGTCAGGAGGGCTGTGACCTCTGCAAAAGAAGAAGAGGGTTACTGGAAGAAGCTACTTCAAGCCCTTGCCATCGGTCTCTCCTTCCTTCTCGCTGCCAGAAGGCAAGTAGCTGTTGTCACTAAGACAATGATACATTCTCTGGCTCCCCTAGATGTTTTAAACCACTTGGTGCCCTGAATTAGGCTAGGAAGACAACCATATGTTTTTTCCTGGGTGCTTCTTCAGATTGACTCTTCAGGATTCAATACCAACATTATGATACTGATAGCTGGCAGTGAAAGGACTTTTTATTATTCCCTGTGAGTGAACAAGGCCTCATGGCCGAGAATGAGAAGGAAATGAATGCTGTCTGAAAGGGTCCTGTGACTGCCCTGAAGAGCAGGATGAGCCTCAGCTACATGCACATGCCAGCCTGTGAGGTTTTCTTCACATTTCAAGCTCAAGGAGTATTAGGAGGCAAAAGGGAAACATTTCAGCACTTCTCAGAGACATGAATTAATTAGCGGAAGCCTGGTGAGAGACAAAAAATTATCATCTACACAAGGGAGAGCTAAGGCACGTAGAGGTTGTATGCTAAAACATAATCTCACCAAGAGCTCATAGCAGCACCTGGGATGGGAGAGTCCTGCTGTATGGAAGCTCTGTGCAGTGTGTATTCAAATGGGTAGAGACAGAAGAACATATATTGCAATAAAGATTATACTTGGGAATGCACAGAAAGGAGAGCAGGGTCAACAAAACATACCTGGAGAAGACTGTCTCCTTGCATAACCCAACTAAATATGAGGAGCCACGTTTCTTTCTGCTCACTGGATGATAGTTATTGTGTCTCAAGAGGCTGTACATTTCTGTTCACCTCTCTGTTCCTGGGCTGTGAGAGTAGGCTGGCTGCATCCACAAGGTTGGGTTTATGCAATGTTTGTATGCAACAGCTACAGCCATCCTGCAGGAGGAGGCACCTGGCCTCATCTGGTTTCCAGTTGTTGATCCCTGCCTTCCTCCCAGTGGGTACTGCATCCTGAAGTCCACTTCTCCCTCATGTAAAAGCCCACTAGTTGTTTCACCCTAAACAGCAAAGAACTGCTATTTAAAGTCTTTCATAGTAGCTGGCACAGGGCAGAGAGCTGTTGCAGCAGAAAGTGGTGGAGCAGCAGTAACTTGTTCAGCCACCACAACCACAACTGAGAGGGGACTTTTGGCCAATGCTGCTGTGGTCCTTATGGTCTCACCTACTATTATGGTGGCATCCCGAACTCCAGGCTGGAGTAGGGGACGGCTTTAGAGTTAACAGGAACAACTGGCCTGTACTTTTGTGGGTCTGTGCCAGAGGTCTTTCGCAAGCCCTGCTGGTTAGTATCCATGTAAGTCCAGGGCTTATGTGACCTGTTGCTACACTTGGAGTTTTGAGAAAGAGAGCATCATTGCTGATACCAAATTGCATGTGTGACACCTGGAAAAGCACTGTGGCAGCAAAGAAACAGAGGCCTTAGCAACCTCAGATGTGTCATCTATGCTTTTTAATTAATTTCTTGGTAGGTAACTCAGACCATAACGTGTCCTGTTTTTTTGTGGTGGTGGTGTTGTAGATGATGATGACGATCATTTAATGAGCTAATATATTCATTACTCGCTAGTCCAGCATGTAAGGCAATTAATTCTGTTCATTCAGAAACTAAAAGGTTGTGGTTTTTTTCAGGACAGGTTGGCAAACATCCCTTAGCCAAGGATCCAAGGGCATCATCCTCTCTCAGCTGCACAGCTTCTCATTAATATTTGAAAAGGTTTACAGCAAAATTTAGGGTCGGAGTGTAGTATTTTATGCAGCTATTTCAAAATTCATAGATTCCTAGATTTTTCAGGCCAGAAGGGACTATTACGCACACCTTCCCTGATCCCGTGTATAATGTAGGCTACGTTTGTTTAAAGGTTCAATTTGTTTTCCTGAGCAAACTTGTATTTATTATATGTAGTTTGCTACAGAAGAGTAGCTAGTGAAAAGGTTGAAACCCATAAATATTATATCAGACCACCTGGTGCTCTGAAGCTTGTTTCTGAATGATGGCCCCTCAAAATGAAGAGCAGCTTGAAAGACAGGGAGATATAATGATGTGACTGTTGCAAAGAGCAAATGAATGGCTCCATGTTGGGGAAAGTTGTTTCTGGGACCCTAGTTTCCATTGAAGTGTTGTTTTTGCCTTCGGCAAACAGATGCTCTTTCAGTCAGCATAACCTTAATTTCAGAAATAGGGAAGCATATATAATATGCTGAATAACTCAGCAATTCAATATCTCAGTTATTCAATATCTGAATAACTCAGTAATGAAAAGCCATCTCAAGCTGACAAGGGAATGCCATTACCAAAGGGCCAGATTTATACTTAAAGGTGCAGCATGCAGAAAATAGCCTGATACCTACATAACTATAGTCACTACAGTGTAATGATTCATCTGAATGGTGGGGAAATATATTTTGTGTTTACTGACATCCTGTTGTGTGATTGAAGATGTGTTGAATGGCTCAAGAGAGATGTTTCTGTCTTAGCATCTCTGTTTTAAACAAAGATGAAAAGGAAGGGCCATAGGAGTCTCAGACTGAGCAGCCATCTCTGTGACACTAGCCTGGGCTTTGATGATCTTGCTTTTAGTCAGCCTATTGCTCATGCTAGAAGCCTGCAGAAATGCTTCGCAGCTCAGCACAGACCTACCGTGTAAAAACTACAGGTTCTGTCTTGATGATTAACATTAGCTGTTTGAAATAATCCAAATGCTGCCCTTGAACTGATAAAAAGAATAAATACATCGGGTGTGAATGATGGGAGCTAGGGGGAGGAACTGCGAGGGGATGAGGACAGGATTTTTTGCCAGGCTGTTTTCTGAGAATGAAACAACTTTCAAAGGGGAAAAAAATATTATACCTCCCCTCCAACTTTTTTTTTCTTTTTTTTTTCTTTTTTTCTTTTTTTCTTTTTTTTTTTTTTCTCCTCCAGATTCTGCTGTGCCAGAGGCTTACCCCTTACCTGGAGACTATGTTTTACTGGAGTGCTTCGCGGGCTGCCTGCAATGGGAGAGCAAAGAGGTTCTCCCAGCAAACAGCAGCACAAACTCTCTGGTGGCACAGGAGGAGTTCTGCTCACAGTACATCCACAAGTGAGTTAACAAGGGGAAGTACTTCAGGTCCCCACGGGTACAACAAAATCCAGCAGTAGAGTTCAGCAAATCACGAGGTACCAGCCACCGGCTTTTCTCAAATCTTGCCCAGCTCATTTAGCCTTCTGTACATCTTGCTAGGCTGTATTTGGTCTCTGCACACCCCATTTTACTCCGGTGAAGACCAGATATCTAAAGATGAGTATGATGAACAGTAGTATGAACACATACTTGCTTGGATGCAAAGACACTACTGCCTCTGTAGAAGCAGATCAGCCCCCAGAAAATGGCTGAACCATTCTGCATCAAACAATGTCTAATAAATACAAGAAGTTAGAATAAGGCACAGTACGCAGTAATAAGAGAAATGAAATTAATTGCATCTCTGCAATGTGCAAAGGTATTCTCCTACACAAAGTTAGAGATTTTCATTTGATTCATCATTTCATTGTTTCAGTTTATGATGATGTAACTTAGTTTTTTGTCAATACAGGTCTTTTGCTACTCATGCTGTTAAAACACCCATTGTTATGTTCTTTTTCTACTGATATTTTAGGACACGTTATAATCATCATGTAATCACGTTCTAATCATTATTTCTGATTACATCATCTGCTTTCATCTGGCTTTAAGGTCCTACTCTTTTTCTTCATGCCTTTTAATATACTTTAATAATCTTTCCGTTAAATCTGCTGTTTCCTAGATGTGACACAAGTCACATATTAGACCTACATATTGTTATTACGTTTGCTGGTTTTAATTATATATTGAAGAAGAGGGAAACTGCTGGCTCTGTGGAAGAGATTTGGTGTCACAAGGACTGTTTTAAGCAAAACACAATTAATACAAACTGTATGAAAAAAATGGAACAAAAATTAGGACCCACTCATAACAATGTTTTGCCATTTTCTGCACATGCTTGTTTGACAGACTGTGGTTATGTGAGTGTGAAGGAATGGTGAGTGCTGTAAGTTCTTGTTTTTCTGTGAAGTCCTCTGAGCATCTATTCTGGATATAATGAAAGAACTCTGTACACTGAGTCATGAGAAATTCAAGGGTCCACTACTGAGCTTCCTGACCAATAGGATTTTTAATTTTTTTTTTTTTCAGGGAAGGTTTTGTAATGTGGTGACCTAGTGGCAAATAAGTTGACGGCAGGTCAATGGGTTAAAAAGTACTATCTCAAGCATGGTGCTCGGCCTGGAGAACCAGAGCAGGGGTGTTGTGTGCGGGTTGGACTAAGCACGGTGCTCCTTTGTCATTCCGGGGATGTGTGTGTGTAAAGGGGAAGAACTGCATTGCATGACTGCATGGCTGCATAGCTTTCTAACATCTGCCACAGAGGTGTTTGCACCTGAGGTGGCTGTTTGGGCCCTGTTTGTAGGCAGTGCACAGAATGAATTGGGCTTTCCCAAGGTAAAATTCATCTGACCTGTTTTCAACATCCTACTTTGCGATGAAACAAATATGTTTCCGAGAAATTCCTGAACTGAAAGGCAATCCCCTGTGATTAGCTCTCGTTTGGACATTAATCATCTTAAATTTGGGTGAGAGAATCCAACCTCACCTGTCACTGCAGGGCTCGGAGCTGCTGGGAGCTGTTCAGATATATAAAATAATAATTTAAAACTCTAATTTTGAAACAAATTCATGCTTTTGTCTGTTTACAAGTACAGATCATGCTTTATATCAGTAGTTGCTTACAGCATAAGAGGAGTTTGTGTGTCAGGTTCTGACACAGCAGCATTTCTTTTTAGCAGTGCTGTAACAGATTGATCAGTGAAAGAGAAGAAAACATAACAACTGGCAGAAGAAAGGTTGGATACCAACTGCTAGCAAGAAGCTGCATCTGCTCTTCTGCTCTGCCGTTTCCTTTTTAAACATTTATTTGCTCTCAGGGCAAGAGATTTTCACACCCATATATGAAGAGTGCCTCTATTCAGGCAAAGCCAGGATGTAATAGCCCTAGTCTTGGCGGCATTCAGGCTCTGGACTCTGGATGTGCTTGGTCCTTCTTTTTTTTTTTAATTATTATTATTGTTTCCCTGCCTCTAGCAGACACTTAGACTTAGGAACTGAGCAGAGCCCACCCATGCAGCTCAGCCAGCAATGGGAGTAACTTGTCATCACTTCCAGGTGCAAACTTTCAGATCAGTGATGTGAGATTGAATGACAGGCTGGTGTCAGCCATCCAGGGCTTCTTTTCCTTCCTTTTCAAATCACTTTAGCTCAGAGAGTTGATTGTGGGCTTTTTTTGTTGTTTTTTGTTTTTTTTTTCTTATTTCTGGTCTTTTCTCCCACCTGACTTAAGCCACTGGTCTATCTACTAATTTGTTACTGTTTTCCTGATGGAGTAGCATGCAATGATAATTTGTTACTGTGAAGCCCATAATGATTTTTAATTGTGGCTCCTAATGCCACATGCTGTCATTTAAATCTCAATGGCTGTCACTTCCTCCTTCTCTCCCAGAGAAAATATGGCTCTTTCCCCCTTGAAACATCTGCATTAGCGCACAGTTTATGCCTGCCTCGGTTGGTCTAAGTGAGTCACAAAATGCCAGCTCCTCAAATTATTAGCTTTTCTGACTTAGCCCTGGTAGAAAAAAACCCCACCATAATCTATTTGTTACTTTCAGTGGACACTCTGGATACAAAAGAAACATTGCAGATTCAAATAGACATGTCCTTGCAGATATACTGGTGTGGTTTCGTTTGTTTGGAGAAGTCCAGCCTTGTGTCTCTTGCTGTCTTTTTTAGAAAGAAACAAAATCATCCAACCTTGATAAGAAGCCTGCCGGCAAGGTGTGAGGGTGGGCAGGAGGACAGGGGCTAGTAAGCCTCACAGTCTTACCCTGAAGAAGCACACAAGATGCCACAAGGCAATAGCCATGGAGGTTGTGCAGGTACAGCAGAGGGAAACACCGAGAGTCTTTATCTTTCCGTTAGGACCCAGCACAGGAGGAAGCATTCTTTCTGAGTGCTGACTCTTTCACCTGTCTGCATGCCCAAAGGCTGGTTAGTATAATGCTAGTCAAGACTATCATATAGCTTGGTAAGGTTGGTCATCCTTGGGAAATAACTCTGGGACTTCTGCATTGGGAAATGTAAGTCTCCCAGCTTGAGCTACCCCATCGCTTCTCTTAGCTTGTCAACAGCTGTAGACTTGTGAGCTCTTACATGAATCAGACAGAAAGTAACACCACCACAAATGGCTGGTGTAGTTGTATATGGTCAGTCATCTCTGCTGCAAAAATGCCCCCAAAGCAACAGACAGAGGAAACTGTGCTAGCAGAAGGTACTAAACTATTTTTTTAGTGTCCTGTGCTGAAAAGAGACAACATCATTCTCCATTTATTCTATTCATTTTTTCTAAAGCTTAGGCTGAAACCTAAAACGTGATCTTATGAGTAACTGTGGTTAAAGAGAACAATGACCCAGCACATGTCTAAATACAAGCTGAGATTTTCAGAGGAGCCTGAGGGGGCTGAGCGCTCATCTCTGAGCAGAAGGGCATTGCAGTTAGCTCCCAGTGTTTTCCAGGTCTGACTCCCCATGCTTTTCTTTCATCATCTCATTCACATATTGGAGATAATGTTTATGCAAATATTAAGATATGTGGAAGTCTATATTGATCTTTGATTTTGGTTTCAGTTGTTTCTACATCTTGACTGGTTTCATCCTTCTTAAGCTCCACAGTTATCATTAGCCACCATCATCAGCCAGAGAACAGTGTCAGGGCAGCAGTTTGTACAAGCTGCTGTCTGCTGTCAGATTTTCCTTATGTCCTTATTACAGAAGAATGAAAGCTTTTTCTTTACTGAGCTATCAAACACATGCTGTCTGTGTGTGTGTCATGGAGCAAAGTGACAGAGTTGTCCTCCTTATCTCATGGCTTAATAAGCTGTTTAATAAAGAGGGACCTCATCAGGCTGTATACTCACTGCATTTCCAGTGCAAGCTCAATGGTGCTTTCTGATACTAAGAGAGCTCTCACTTTCAGTGGACTACTTGCACTTTGGTTTGGTCAAAAATATTTTTGCTTTTATTAATAGGGATGAGGGTAGGAGTGATGTATTGTACACAGTGAGAAACTATTTTACTAAAAACTGTGGTGGCTTCTGGCTTTGACAGTAATGCAGCCTGCTTTTACAGGGAAGTGGGTGCTATCTGTAGGAGCTGACAGGGATGTGAGCTGACTCTTCTGTAGCCAGCAACCTTCATCCTTGCCTTCTTCAGCTGCATTTCCTCTGGTACTAACAAGCTGAGAGAATCTTCTAACAGCAATTCCTTCCTGCCAGCACAACAGTGCAGGTCCCGTCTGAGCTGCTCCCGGCTTGCCCACTTAGCAACTGGTGTGAAATGTGGTGAGACATGGGGCCGTGTCCTGCCTTAGCCAACATAGAAAGCTGACAACTCTTCCCTACCAGCAAAACAGCATGGGAAATGCTTCAGCTATTTCTTGAAATCTTGCTGAAGTGGGGGGTAGAGAGGTGTGGGACTGGCAGTGACTAAAATCTTCCAGTTGTAGCTCATTAATTTAGAAGGTTTTGATTCCTTGTGATTCTCCTGCACTCTGTATGTAGAATTAACTGGCAAACTCAGTGTAATCCAAATGAGGTACGTGGCTTAGTAGCAGCAGCCTCACTTGAGAGACTCAGGGCTAAAAGAATGTCCTTAGCTCTGGACGTGGGGATGCTCAGGTGACAGCTGTGGTAGGCTGGTGGTATAGAGCTGCGCTTCCAGAGCCTATTGCACAGATACACAGAAAGCCACGGGCATGGGCCCTGTCAGCACAGACGGCTCCTTAAGCTCAAGCTGCTCAGTCTTGCAGCAGGCGAGAGCTCTGCGTTTTCGAGGGGAGGAGGGGATGCTTAAATTGGCAGCTGGAAAAGATGCCCCAGGTTAGCTTCTGTGATCTAAGATGCCCCAGCAGAGATCAGTGCAACATCTACTTTGCTTGTCTTGCACATGCCTACATATTCACGCACAGCTTTCTGAACTCTGAAGAGATGACTGAGCATATAGGAAGAAGAGTTCTAGTGAGCTGTAAACCTCCTGCTTTAGCTGATGGGAGATGAAACACCTTTTCGCTGTCGTATTTTCATCTCCAAAGAGTTTTTCTGGCTTACAGGAAAAGACAGATCTTTTAGAGGCTGCATGCCTCCTCACCTGTTTCCTGATAAATGCGAAGAGCAATAGGAAATTATCAAAAATTACTAAAAACTGGGCTATCTGAGGAATAATGCATCTTTGTACAGGCCCAATCAGCTAATGCCATGTGAGTAAACCAAGTGCAAGGGAGTGACGTACAGTCCTGGCAGGACATGGGCAGCCCCGCAGTGAAGAAAGATTCCTGACACATCCAGCAAGGAGTGTAGAATGTGCTCTTCACTGGAGCCAGGCTCTCTCTAATGCTGGCCAAATGAAAGGAAATCAATGGATGGTATGTTAGAACTGCCGGAGAAGTGGATCCCATGTGACTACCAGCTTCCCAGAGCAAGGATAAAGCACAGCTCCTCAGACCTGCCACAGTGGTTCCTGAAGTTTCATGACTTACAAGCCGCACATTGCAAAAAGTCTGAGTTTGATCTGTACTGCACAACATGCTGTGGAGCTTGTTCTTGCAGAGCAGAAGAGGATGAATGAAGCTCTTTACAGCAATCACTGCACAGCTCTTCCTCCAGGCTTGTTTTAACTAAGCCTTGTCTAGATGGGAGGATCTTGCTCAGATTTGCTTGATATTCTGAATGCACCAACATTACAAGTATGTGGGCTATAAATCCATCTTAAAAGAACTTGTTTTGATGTTGAAGATCATACCTCTTTACTCCAATCCTCAAGAAAAATCACAAAAGTACATGGCAAGTCTTTCCCTTTGGGTACATCCCAGGTTTACTCTGTACCTGGGAAAGAACAAATTTTTCCTGTTTTCCTGCTCTCCCTTCCTTCCTTTCGGTGGCTTAAAATAATCATCTGCATTTACCATCTCATTCATTATTTGACCACTGATTTCTCTTACTGGCAGTGTTAGTGTGGTGAGCATGTGCTGTTCTTAGGTGGTCCTTGACTTTCTTAAATCTCATCCCACCCCATCGACGGAGCTGTGTGAAAGTAGAACACCCCAGAAAGATGCTTGTATGTTTGACACACATGCTGCTGGGAGGAAACACTGTCTTTCTGTGTTCTTTGCCACCCTGCTCCTCTAAAGAGAATCAACATGTGTTTTCAAACCAGTGTTCAGCTAGCTGCTGTCTCAGCTCTGAAACCTCCCAGGTACAGCAGTTATTCTGAGTTTTGGCATTTGTGTTCAGGTAAAATAAAGCGGAGGGATTTCTAAAAAGGCTCTGAGCACTGAATAACTTGTAAAAAAGTAAAGGGATGGTCTTCAGTTGTAATGATCTGGCAGGATAGAATTTGGTGGTCTTCTCTTTTTCACTGCTTACTTGCGCACAAACCGGTGTACACACTATTTTACAACAGCACCTAGACTCTCTAAGGTGCAGCAGATGCAGAGATGAACAAACTGTTGCTTGAAAAGGCTGCACTTAAAGTGGTCCAAAAGTTGTGAACAGATATAAACAGATAAAAAAGAGCTTGTTTGTTAACTGAACACATGTTTTTCAGATTCCTTTGTTTGGACTGAAAGGGTTGCTTCTTTTTTCTTCATGTTTAGAGTAACTGAAGAAGTCTTTCTTTAATTTTGTTCTCCTTTTTTTCCACATTTCAGTGGGTAGAGATACCAGTGGAACATTTTCATAGAAGTTAGAGACTGTTAACTGGAGATTTTGGGCTTAAACTTTTCACGACATTGTAATCCCTTCTTGATAAGGTCACTCTCACTTATTCTAACTTGTTTGCGTTTCAGTGCTTTGTGCAACATGTTTGGTGCTAGAGCAGCTCTGCACAGAAAAATGACCTTTCTTCCTTAAGAGTCTCTTCAGAGCAAAGTAATCATAAGTTCTTAAATTGAAGGATTCACAGCAACATTTTAGAGCAAACTTCTGGCCACTGTCGTTCAGGGTAAAGCGCGTACCAACCAGGTAGGCAGGGCAAAACTCCATTGCAGCAACTGGAGCTGCTAAGCACCACACTCAGGAAGCACAGGCAGATAAGCAAACCACTCAATCCAGGCCTGTAACTGAAATAATGACAACCCAGGAGTTTGCATCAGTTTGCATCACCCTGCTTGTAATCCAGGTACAGTGCATGCATTGCTGCTTTCCTTTGTTTCCATTGATGGCCATCTTTGGGGTCATCTCAGTCTCCATCTAATCTCTC
Organism: Haliaeetus albicilla; assembly: GCF_947461875.1. Lineage (NCBI taxonomy): Eukaryota > Metazoa > Chordata > Aves > Accipitriformes > Accipitridae > Haliaeetus > Haliaeetus albicilla. The sequence goes on along the minus strand of NC_091483.1, from coordinate 19,130,298 downwards.
CTTGGCTTCTGCTTGTTCTTCACTGCTGAAGAAACTGGGACCTCAATACTAGCAAGAGGATAGTTGGGTACTCAGCAAAAAGAGAGCCATGGAGAAAAAAAGGCATTTCTTCTTTAGGGATGGGAACAGCTCAATACCATATGGGAGTGCTGCAGTGTACAGCCACAGGGGAGCCTGTAAACACTGCCAGGAGAGCTGACACGGGACCTTCACTACCACACTCAGGCCTCCCTGTGACCCTTTGCCCTGCAGGGAATTTCACTCTGAGGGAGACCTTTGCAAAAACTGAGCACTCATTTAATCACCAAATTAAGGTCTGGATCAGTTTCCAGTTGAAATCAAAGGCATAACTTGCACCAGTTTCTGTAGCGCTGGACGGAGGCCTGAAGAAGTCAACATGTCTGGGGGCTGCCCCACTTTGAAACTCCAATAACAAATAGATGGGAACTGCAGAGGAGCAAGCATCCAGAGCTGTGTTTGCAAGGACTAATATTTAACACTGGGAACATAAATACTTTTTAAAATGTTTAACACGAATGATTGTTGCCATAAAGCTGGAATAGCGCAAGGGCTTCATGCATCTTAGAGATGTTTTGACATAATGGCCTAAACTAGGATTTAATAAAATTCTTGTGCTCTAAAAAGTACTCATAATTTTTGCTTAATTTCTACATGTTTTCTCCCCCTTTAATTGTAGTTCAACAAAATAGAGGGACTAATCTCAGATAAAAGTAGAAATACCAAGATTAAAGTGAACTTCTGTTTATTTTTAAGGGCAGTGGGTTAATATGAGCACTCTATTGTTGATGTCAGCATCACAAGCCAAAGATAAACACCACTTTTCTGCACTTACATCACATTTTCAGGGCATTATTCTTCATTAACAAGTATTTTCTTCTGCAATGGAAAAGAAGGACTTTGCCATAAGCTTGTTGGCTACCAATTGTAACCATTTTGTGGCTGTTCTGTAAAATACTTGCTCCTTTTTGTCATGATCTTTGCATTTATTTCAGCGTCGTTTTTATTTTCATTTCCTTAAGTTCTGACTTTTTTTTACAATGGAGTTATTCCTTTTTTTAACAAAATAATTTTATTCTTTAATGCATGTATTTTCTCTTATTGTACCTTTGTTATCATTACCTCAAGTAAGAAATTAGAAACTTGATGCGCTTGCTATTATAAAAGTTCCAAATGTCCTGTGGGGAAGAGTTGATAATGTATATTTAAAGGACTGTTCCCTGTTCCTGTTTTCTTTCTCTTGCTCAATTTACTGTTGGAGACTTTAGTTGTTTTCCAAGTAAAGTCTGTGGAGTAATTTGCTGTAGAAAGACTGGGAGATAATATCTACCTAAGTAGTTACAAAGACAGTAATCATTGCAATCTTTCTTCTTGTCCATCTTTTAAAGTGTCCCTTTAAGAAATCTATCACCTGTATTCAGGTACTCTGGTCCTCCCATAAAAAAATTCACCATCTGATCAGTGAATAGCATGGGGTTTTAGAAGAGATGGAGAGGTTTCGAAGCTATGGAGAGGTACCTTTGTTCTTCATTTGAAAGGTCTCTACAGCTGCCAGCAGTTACGTGCTTCTGATGCTGGTATGTACAAAGCCATGCAACATAAAGCCCTGCCATGTGAAATAGCATGGACAGTTTGTAATTTAAAACCATTTCTTGCTGTCATCTTATTTTGATCTGTACCTTTTGCAGGACAGTCTCTGAAATGTATCTGCCCATGCTTATCTAAGTTAAAATCATATCTCCTGCATCTTACTCATCTGCAGAGGTACGTGCAGGTTATAACAAATATCCTTCTTCTTTTGTTGCTATTGAGCTTTGGATGGAAAATTTGGAAGAAAAGTTTCATTTTTCCATGCTTAGGAAGTAAATTTAGGTAATATAACTTACTGAGGCCAAAATCTCACTGGACAGCCCTAAACTAATTCTCAGTTACTATTTTCCTACATGGAAATTTAGAAATATGTTGACATTTTTTCCAGTTTGGAACAAAATAAATTTCAAAAATCTTGAAATCCTTCTGAAACATTTTCCTTTCTTCATGTGGCTCTGACTCATGGAAGAACCTACTCAAAAGAGCTACAATGGTTCAGAAAGAGACTAGAAACAAGATGATGTGATTTAAAGGACCAACTGCATTTTACCAATGCTGCTTGCATACCCCGTTGTAGTCACTGATGTTCAAGAAATAACTTCATCAACTAATTTTGAACAATTAGAAAAACTCACTATGCAATCACAAGAAGAAAAAAAGAGAAGTTATTAGAAGAGGTTATTTACTGTGAAATAGATGTTGTCATTTAAGTATCATCTAGTATATTCTTCCTGCCACAGATATGGTCATGGTGAAAGAAGCTGAAGACAGTTGACTGCTGTACTGTGACTGTTAAATGGTAGTGTATCCCACTGAAGCAACCAGTACTGAACAGTTCCTGGTTGGTGGGATAAGAGGTACTAAAAATACCAACATATAATCCTAAGATAATTTCCTCTGACTACATTTGAAATACTTAGTCACACATGTTGTATTTTTGTGAACACCACACAGGAGATAAAAGCATTAGAAATCAGCTTGCTATAATTAAGTGTGCTAAACTATGCACTGTTATAGAGTCTGGTTTATATACTCATGTAAACATCTTTATACATGCAAATCCTGTATTTGCATGCATATAAATGGTTTGCAGATTAGGATACAGAAAGAGACTATTGTGATCATCTAGTCCAGCCTTCAGCCAGAAATGCTTGTTTGCATGAAGTATTTGTACTCATCGGTCTATTTGTATGTCCATCTCTCCAGCCATCCCTCAGTTGTTAAATTTTCTGAGCAAAAGTTCATGCTTCCTCAAATTTTTCTATCCACCCACTTAACTTTGAACATCTCCCTTTTCCTGGGAAAATCTGATCTGAATTCTTTGATCTTCCAAATTCTTCTCGTAGGACAGCAGGCTTCCAACTTGATCTGTGCGTGTCTGCATTTGCATGAGAATAACTTTACTTCTTCCTGCATATGTTTGGGAAGGAAATGACATAGGTCTCAGTAATGTTTTCCTATTGCACAGATGCTGTGTAACAGAGGCTCAAAATGTATTTGACCATAATTTCTACAAGCTGATATCTGAAATACTCTCAAGATTTCTTGTGTCAGAGGCAGGAGAACCTGCAGCCTAAGAAAACTTATACTGTTAGTCTGTACTGAGTTTGTCTGTTTTCATTTGTGTCTGTCATGAAAGCACACCTAAGGATTTCACTCTTAATTCAGTGCCAGCTTATGGGGTAATTTGTAAATTATCTCTCACTTTTGAGCCCTTAGGCCACAGTTGTCTCTCTTTTAAAACATTATTAATAATATTGTCATATGTCCTTCAGTAGTGAGGACTGAAGCATCATGCTGTAAGAGCCCTCACATGCCATTGCATTCAAGTTACAGCTGCTATAGGTTATGCATCCAATAGTCCTAGTCATACCTTCATCAAGCTCTAATGTAAAACAAATTAGTTAATTAGCTGCCAGTCTCCCTGATGGAACATTGCTCCAGAACCATGCTCTTCTGATAGTTATAATCGTGCTTCTGTGTTTCCAGCCTGAATGACAACCTGCCCTGAGTGTGTATATACAGGCATTATTGTACTAAATGTCAACTTCAACTGAAACATTGCTCCACCTTTCCTGTAATTGTACCTGTTCTCCACTATCATATTGCTGGGCCATGCAATAAGAGAGCACCTTTTTTCTCTTCTCCAAAATCCTCCTCTCTTTGATCTCTGGGCTATCACCTTCTCTACAGCTGACCCAGTCAGCAGAGAGGTCCAAAGAGTGGAATTATTTTTCAGCATCAATAACAATTCATGTTAGGAAAAATGTTTACAGCTTTGCTAAGGTAAGAGAAAGATGTCTCAGCCTAAAACAGGTTGGGACACTAGGCATCAAAACAAATTAAAGGGAGTTTTTCTTGCCTCATTTATGCTTATGGAGAAAACTGATATAGTAGATGTATGTTCTAGACTAATCAGATTACAATATAATTCAATTGAGTAGCTCATCTTCAGCACCAATCTCACATTTATAAAGAGCAAAGCTTAAATTTGAGCAAAGTCATATTGCTTTTCTCTGGCATAATTTGCGATTATTCAAATAGCAATACTACGGATAATGAATTCCAAGTTAATCAAATTGTTGTACCGATGAGCTTGGTAGTTCATCTTCAATTTCAAGTTTGTAAGATCATTTATGGTCAGCTGCTTAAAAAAGAAAGCCTTGTCTTCATCAAAATTTTAGTCTAGTTAGTTTTGTGATTTGTGTCAAGATAAGGTTTAGAGGAGAGAAACCCACAGAAATTAAAGTTGAATGATAAAATTCATGCTCAGTGAAGAAACAGACCAGTCTAAAGGAGCCTGTGTGTTTTCTGATGCCTTTAAGAAATATATGAAACTTTTTGCTTTAGTGAAATATAATTTTGCTGTTATTCTTTCCAGACTTAATCTATTAACCAGTTGTTTCACCAAAAGGTAAAAAAGATAACATGATCATACATGCTTTGAGGTTCTGTGAGAATGCATAAGGCATGATATGAAATCATCTGCTTAACTGGAGTGGGAGGGAAAATCATCACGAACATACCTTTAAATGTTTGTGCAAAATTATAGACAATCTTCACAGAAGCTCAGAACATTTTCTTTTCATCTACAGTGCAGGAGCCTGCTAAGTATCGATGACAGCTTTGTCCATTTCTGACTCTTTCCTCTAGGTACTTTGAGTTTAAATATCTGCTTTCCATCAAGGTGGCTACATGTTTTGAAGGATTTTCAGTGAAGCCCCCCCAGTGAAATATTTCTAGCCAGTAGAAAGTTTGTTATCAAACATTATGTAAGAGACCAAAATCAGGTTGATTGACAGATTTGATCCAAGTAGCTTGAAATCTAGAAGGCACCATAGGCTGATGAAGGTCCAGAACTTGGTCTCCTCCGCAATGTGCCAATGTGAGGGACAGGATCTAGTCACCCACTTCAGTTAGTGGAAAAATTTTCCTCTGTTTTCATGGACACAGGATTGCCCCCAGTGTGACTGATGTCCATAGCAAATGACAGCATTTGTAATGTGCGTACACACTAGGGGAAAGTACTGGGTGCCACACCAGGGACACAGACGTATGGGCTGGAACAGAAAAGGTCATTTTTTGCAATCGGCTTTTCTAGTGCCTGAACAAGAGCTCGTACCCGCCGCATCAGATCATTCACTGGGGTGGGGAAGGGGGGTAGAAAATTGACCTGGGTGATGGATCTATGGCCTGCTGGTGTGTACGCTCATGTGCTGGAACCATCTGAGTGTTAACACATGGTCTCCCTATCAAAGGTCTGTATATGAAACTCAGCTGCTGGAGTGACAGAAGATTTTGTGTTGTTAGCGCACACTTCATTAAAATACCAGCTGAAATCCAAGTCTGAAATCCCACAGTTTGTGTTAGTTGATAAAACTCAATTGCCTCTAATTACTGTTAGTATGGCTTTAAAATAATATTTTGTTGTAGTAAAGGTCCCTTTGTGATGAGGAATAGCTGGTACTCACAACTGCAAATTTGGGAAAGAGTGTAAATGCGTGGTGGGGTGGGGAATATGATCAAGACTGCTTTTACCACTGTACTCTACATCTTCCAGCAACAGTGCTGTAAAAAAAACAAATCAGGGATGCAATACTGAACAAGGGAAAGATTAAATGTTTTTGCCTCCAATAGTTAAATGAACTTGCTATGAAATAAAGCAAGGAATTGCAAGTCCTCTTTGAATCCAAGAGGCAGTTTCATGATCTGGAGAGGAGAACATGACACTGCTTTATAGCATTTGAGTAGACCTTAATCCTGCAAAAGCACTTGTGTGAAGGTGAGACTTTTTCTCACTTTAATCCTCAGGTCTCACTCATGTGCTTAGCATTCAGCTCATGTTCAAGAGTTTTGCAGAAGCCGAACCTTGCTAGCTGTACTGAAACATCTGCTATTGGACACTACTGTAGGTGCTTCCTTTGCCTGCACGCAGGTACGTTCTCAGTTAAATGAGCTCACTGCCTCAAAGCGCAATCATGGTGGAGACAGACACAGTTGGGGTTTTTTTTCAGAGCAGCTTGGCTGTTCAGCAGGCAACCTTGTGCCTGGGGTTGACCTTCATACAGGGGTAAAAACCTTGTTGCCCGAGGGTTTTTAGGGGATAAGCATGTTGACTCTCCTGTGCAGAATGTACAATCACTGTTTTATTCTGAGACAGAAAGAAGAAACGTGATCAGGTTCCTAAAATTTGTATTTCTAAGCCACATAGTAGTATTGTTACAAATATTCATATACGGTGTTCACAAAAAAATCACATCAATGCATTTGTGTATTGCTTTAGCTACAGGCTTTCATTCATGACAAACCATTTTAAAAACATCATTGGATGCCTTATGAAAGTTTAATAAGACTTTTTATTGACACAATAGGAAATCTTTTCAGATTCTCTTTTAAATCAAAACTCTCTGGACTTCTTGCTGAGAAGTACAAGTGACCCCACAGTCCTAGCTGATCTCCACTAGTCATGGATTCAATTGCAGAGAAAAATGGAAAAATCAGTGATAGACAAAAATCTATTTGAACAGAATGATGCAAAGGAACCATCAATGAATGCTTAGGCACTCATAATTTTATTTTTATTCTGTTGATTCTGGTCAGAGCTTTAGACTTGAGCAGGGCCAAGATTGCATGCCAGAGCATGAAAATGCCAGCAACCACAAGAATTATTCGCTCCTAAATAATGGCCCTATTATGGAGCCTGCTGAATTCAGGAAAGGTGCTGAGCTGCCTTTTCGGTACCTACAGCCCTCTACAAGGCACTTTCTCTGTGGCCATGAAGCCTGGTGAAGGTGATGAGCCTGAGAATATGTCCCATAAAAGACAGCAGGCTGAGCAGGCACCAATGTGTTAACCGGGAGAAGGTGCCAAGGTGCATGATGCCTTTATGCCCCTCGCTTTTCTGAGGGTGAGTCTCAGCTGGAAAAGAATTGTTTCTTCCTGTTCTTGTTTCACTGGCATTCAATTCAAATTACACAAGTGGTGGGTTTTGGGCTTGCGCCACGCCCTCCCCACCAAACACAAGAAGACTTTTTGTTGTTTGCAAAAACAGTAAAAGTTTGCTTTTTGCTTTTAGATCAGCTATGGGAATCTCGGGCTGGTATATATTTTTTTGTCTGATTTAATATAGAGACCTGAATCAAGGGAATTAATAAGAATGGAAGCTGCTCTGCATCAGATACACAGGACATTCTAAATAATCTCAGGTGCTCATGAGTTTATTATAAATATCTCCCAGGACTCTGGGATTTTCTGATTCCGTTGAGCTGGAAACATTACAGGCATGGTCTTTGTTGCAGTATTTGAACATTTCCCCCTGCTGAACCCAGACGTGCACAGCAACAAAAAACAAAAGGAACTTTTCACACCTCAAAATAGATTTAATTTGGGTTCAGTCAGAGTTTGAGGCAAAGGTTTGTGATCTTTCTTGTTTTAATCAAAGAAGTTGGCTCATGCCCTCAAAACTTTCATTGTCAGAGTAAGATCAGCAGAATTGTCTTGCAGGTCCATTAAGCAAACAAAACCACATTCCCTGCTGTCACCTCAGTTCATGCTTTGGCAATTTTTAGAAGAAGCTCTTTTTAAAAATAACTTTCTCTGGGTTCCAGGACCACTATGACTGCAGCCTGAGTGGTTATACGTGTTTATATAAACACAAAACACAACATAGTGAAGTGCATACATCTATCTTTTACCACCACGATCCTTACTCTGAAACAAACAAAAAGAAGAGATAAAACCTGCATTTTGATATCCTTTAAATCAGTACTGAAACCCTTCCAGAATGTGAGTGTTATTCTGGCATTTTGCTGAAGGTTAACTTTAGCATTCTGGAAGGATTTCAGTAGTAATGGAAAGGACAGTAAAGAGAGTAAAGCTATTTCAGAAGCATTCCTGAAGGATAATGCTGACATGCTAGAGAGATTTCAACAGTAGGCTAGAGGGCAGCAAAATTATTTCTGAAGTATTCCTGAAGGAGAACTTTAATAATCTAGTAGTATTTAAAATAGTTCTGCTGTGGTGGTAAAACTATATGGCAAATGTCCCTGACAGGTAATTTCATTCTTTGAAATAACAAGGCAAAGCTTCAAAAGTATGAAGCCTGCTGCTCAGAAACTATGGCTGTAAGAAATGGAGAGGTGAAGCAGTCAGTCTGGAGGCTGGTAAGTGTCCCTGACAGAAGTCACAAGGCTTGAAAGGTGATAGTGAGCCCTGTGCAGAGGTCTTTGTGCAAGAGCAGTGTACGTCAGCTGGAAGAGGTCTCACACGGGACTGTGGGGCAAATACAGAAGCCAAGCTGTCCCCTTCATGCAGGGCTATGTTCAGTCCTGTCAGGGACCCAGACTTGCAGCATCCCCGGCAGGTCCCTCCCACCACATCTCTCTTTTGAGAAAGTGGACATATAGCATGGGGTCACCTCTGCTAGCTCCCTTTGGGTCAGTGAACTTCAGGCTCAGATGTCAAGTTCTCCTTTTCATTTCACCTGAGGATCTATGAATCTGGAACCTCCTCAGTCTGGATGGAAAGCAAGAGGGAATTCTCACCCAGTGGATTTTTCTGAAGGTCTGGATGCTACCTACTTTTGACTCAGCTGGGAATACCACAAGAGAAAGCTTTCTTATAATGTCTCACTTCTTAGTCCAGCTGACTCAGAGAAACACACAGGCATGTGCAAATTAAATACAGACATAATTTAGCTGACCAAATATGCAACCTAGCATTAAATTTGATTGAGTTGGAACAAATTTTGGCTAGTAGTTCTAGCTCCTTCTTATATATCATATCCTAACTGGTATGCTGCATTAACTACATTACATATTAGAGGTAACCATGACCCAGTCAATGAGGAGCAATTAACTTGTGCCTCCATCTTTTCCACCATTCCCCTTGTTCTTTGTTGCAAGAAATAAAGGCAAAAGGCATTTTATGCCCTGTCTGTGCAAGGAGCAGTCTCATCGGCAAGCAAGGCGTGATTTGCAACAGGAGACTATCTTTAATTTTTAATTCTTTCCTAAGAAAAACATTTGGAAAAACAAAGATAAATTTCAGTCATACTTGGAAAAGATACTACATTTTGCTACCTTCACCTCATTTATATGCTTGGACCACCGTGGTGCCAATAGTACTGCTACTTAGCCTTTAGCACATGCTGCTGTTTACCAGAGATGACTAAGTTCATCTAGTCTGTCTGCTTTTTGCAGATTATACTGAACTCCTTTGTTTGAAAAAGCCTTCCCAACACAAAAATGACAGTGTGTTATAGCTACATTTTTGCCTTAAGCACCTCGTGTGGACGTGTATAGAAAACAAGTATTAAATTAATACAAGCTTCTTAAAATACAATCCCCTGCACTTCTTCAGAGCAAAATTTTGACTTTGCAAATGGATATTTCGTAAAGATCTGGGTGCTTTTGCAGCCAGCATTGATTTTGCAGAAAGTGTGTTCAGCGTCTGGAGCAGAGGGTGCCAGTAAAGGTAGAAAGTATCCCAAGGGAAACTGCAGATATGCTCTCCACAAATGTTTAAATGGGATACTGTCAAGTCTAGCTTTAACCAAGCTTCTGCGAAACTCTGTAGAGAGCAGGGGTTGTCCACAGGAACGGCATGGCAAATCATTCTGATGGATGAATACTGTCCAAGAAAATCATAATCTGCTTGAGAATTAGAGGGTGGCGACAGGAAATGAAGAAATCTGCCTCACACGTTTAACATGAAATACTCTTCTAGATCTTGCAGTAACAGCTATCAAATATAGAGGTGCTGCCTATGTAAGACATGTGGGTTTGCTGGTGTTCCCCAGAAATGCTCCCCAGCTCATCCTCATCTTAAAGACAACATCCTGAAGCTTCCAGGTTCCTGCTTGTGGTTTACTTCTCTATCAGCTGATCTGAACTGTGCCATATCATTCTTCAAAGTTTTTACATCACTACTGTTGGCTATAGGAGCCTTTTTTTTTTCTTAGAAGGATTATTGCTGTGTCCACTGGAGTCTCTAAGTTTCTTTCAGTGGCTTTTCACACTTATGAAGTAGGTGTTCACAGGTTTCAACAGAGTCATCATTTGCACAGCCTGATAAGGAGAGATTAGATTTATCAGCGTTTTCGTTAAATGGATGTCCTTCAAGGACGGCCCCAGAAAGCAGAGGTCAATGCAGTAAAGGTAGCAGCATTAATCATCTTCACCATTTCAAATGAGGAAGAATAAATAAATAAACACCTTAGCATCATGATCATGTATCAGGGGGTTACTTCAGGTCACATACACATTAAACGTAATCCCAAGGATGTCAGGACCAATGTTACGAATGTTTTTGTTAACACAGTTTCATGAATGGCGAGGTAGAGCTTTGCATTAGGCTATGTAATAATGTTATCAATAATAACAGGGTGTATATTGTGGCAGCACAATGAGTTTGTCCTGTGTGTGAACCTTTCTGTAACTACAAGTGTTAGGGCTTTCCTGCTTTGGTTTGGAGCGAGTGATGGGGAATGCTGACACAGCGACATCTGTGGGTTGTCTCTCTTGTCCTGTGGGCTAGTCTGTGGGCAGTTCATACTGAGTGAAAGAAGTGCTGGCATCAATACAAGAAGGAATATCATTAGGGGGACATGCTGAGGAGTATTATAAGTTAACTAAATACTAGAGAAGAAAAAGCTATCTCCCACTAAGGAGGATGAGGTGGTGGGGACTTGGGGCCGAGGAAGAGGGTGAAGGCTGCGTGATTAGCCTATGATGCCTAGAGTGAACAAACTGGCATCCCAAGAAGCAACTAGATTATCAGGGCCGTGCTCCCCACATAATTCTAGTATTTTTAATCTGAGCCTTCTGCACCTGTGTTAGCTAGGGTGCTGTCATTTTGTGGGTGCGGAAAATGCAGATGTGCTTCTGGCAAAGATGCTTCTGTACATTGAGATTTAGCAATTTCAGTACTTGGGATTTGTAGCTATTGCTTACAGGAAAAGGAATGGATAAAAATTTTTCAAAAAACTGTTCAAGTGCATAGATTTGCACACCGGAGTAGCCTCAATTTAATAGGACTGAAAGTGTGGATACACACGTATTGCCTGAGTAGAAGCCTATGGCAATTTTTTATAGTGACTGAAAATTATTATTTTTTAAATATATGGGAGAGTGTCAATATCTTTCAAATGAAACAGTACTTTGTAATTATTGAGAAAAGGCTTTTTAATCATATTAGTCAAAATCCTTATCAAGATATTCAGTTCACCGAAATTCTATAATGCGAAACCAGCCTCTAATAAAAAAATTGTGAAAAACACAGAAATTATCAGAAATTCAAAATAAGAGTTCATTTCTGTCCTTACACGGGAAAACAACTTCAAAGTGACAAAATTGTCCATGAAATAATTCCCAATTTTTCGTTATCTGATATGTACTGAGAAAAAATATTAACTGCTGGTCAATGGACATTTTATATATTTAACAGTATGAAAGCATCCTGAAGGCTTTCTGGTACAGTTTGTTACCAGCGCCTCTTTGTTCTTTTCAACGTCTTTTTAAGTAGTCAGAATTTTAAAAAGCCATTTAACTTTATAAAAAGCTAATTTGATTTATTGGGGTTATTTTTATTTATTAACCAATTTTCTTCTGGGTTGATTTTCTTAAGTGCTAAGTTTCATAATGGAAATGCTGACACAACTTTAAGTATGGAAGCAAATGCTATTCTAATAATTCAGCTGAATAAATACCAGCCAGCATTTAGTTATTTTCCCAGGAACTGGATAAACAGCCACTTCCTTTTTAGCGTCTCTTTGTAAAGTAAAAGTTCCACAGCCTGCTAATCATCACTATGAAATTTTCTATTAAAAAACCTCCAACCTTTCTTTTGTTTATTCTGCAAGATCTTTGTGGTTCCATATTAGTCATGTTAAAAAAAGGAAAAAAAAACCACAAAGAAAATCAAAACAAATACACTGACTTGGCAATGAACCACATTTTGACCTATTTCAAAAAGCACCATTTCTGAACACTGTGGCTTTTATAGATGAGAATAAAAGAATGAGCTCAGCTGAATAATTCAGATGCTGATCCATGTTTCAAATGTTGAGGACTACTCTGGTACGGAGATTTCATTTAAACCGTTTTTTTGGAATTTGCAGTGAAGTTGACAATGAATTTGCATTACAGCAGCAACTCACCTGTGGTATGTAGGGAGGCTGCACTTGGGTGTTCCCCAAGATATCACCCCATGTTGGGAAGGTGATCTGTTGTTCCAAGCTTATCATGGGCTTAGAACTGGTGTGGGTTCGGTTTATAAACTGAATGGCTGGACCAAATAAATGTGGCACTCGGATTAAATTAATACAGCACCATCTGGTTTAATGAACTAAAATTCTTCTTCTGAGGGGCGATTGATAACCTGCTGCTAGTGTGATGTGGTATAACAGTCTGTCTGTGCTATTTTATCTGATCTATCAAACTATCACAGTGGTGTAGTTATCACATCATGTCATAACAGGGCAGGGTTCATAGGAATGGTTTTATTCTGCAAGTCCCCATTATACTAGTGAAAAGTAAAAAGTAATTTTGCACTGAAAAAACAGGAACAGTTTGAATTTGGGGATTTTTTTTTTTTTTTTGCAAGGTGGAAGGGAGTTGCTTTCCCTGAAAGTTCTGCTAGTGAAAGGGCAGTTTCTCATAGAAAGCTTCAACTCTGAATTTTTTAGGAGAGACGCCTGTTCCCGAGATAAACACCAGCACTCCTGGGTAGATCCTTACCCACAGATTACTGACAGGTGCTTTGAAATCAGTTTTGTCTGGAAATAGAGAGAATGGTCGAGAAAAAGAGGTTAATCTTATAAATCTTTACTGACACAGAGCTTAAGCCTCAAACAGTGTAGTTTGCCCACCCTCTGTTAATGACAGTGCAGCAGACGATCCCTCCCTGCCAGTGCCTCTGGATTGCCCCGCTGGCAGCTGAGAGAGGTGGGCTCCATGTGGAGCCAAACCTGGCACAAAACTGTAGTGGAAAAGCAGGGATGAGGCCGTGTGCCTTGCCAATGGGAATATCCATCAGGCTGTGCCATGTGCCACTGCTCACACAAGCTGAATTATTCAGATCACACAGCCCCTGTTTTGCATGCTGGGCCTTCCCTGTTTCCATTTCACTAATAGCTCCCCCACTGGGTGGATGGCATGACAGGTCCTGAGTTTATACATCCTTAAACTGTACTAATTACTGGCTTTTAAGTAACTAAGAGTTTTTATGGCATCTTCGTTAGGGTAATAGTAAGTGGGTGGATACACACGTCAATCAGGTGAAATGGTAGATGAATTACACTTGGCATTTCAGTTAATTTGTCCTGTTAATTTCCTTGTGATATTTTCAGCTGTTGAAAAAGCCAGCCTCCTTTGTGGGAATGAAATCAGCTTGATGTTGCCCTGTTTCCTCCTCTGCCTGAGCAGTTACATGCTTTTTGTAGTATGTGTGGAGCTGTCAGAGAAATATACCCCAAGTGCTGGGATGTGGGTATGAGAAAGGGAAGAGCTGCAGGAAAGAGGTGGCTGATGAGGACTGGAAAGCTGGTCAGATGCCCACGTTCTCATTACTTTCATAGCTAAGGCACCGATATTCTGAAATCAAAAACCAGGTAGCCTTTGAGCTCGCAAGTAGGGGCCTCGTAACGTGTGTCAAGGAGATAAACCTCAGAGGAGGACACACTATAAAGGGGCAGTTACTGACTGACTTTGTCAGAGGTGTCTGATCTGATCCTGTTATGGGTGCTAGCAGTTTAAGCAGCAGTTTCAGGTTCTTTCTGAAGAGTTTTGATTTGATTAGGTAGGCTCTGAGTTTGAATAAGGGAAAATCATGCAAAGCAGTCAAGTCCTGTTTTGGTGTGCTTCCAGGACTGTTTTAAAGTGGATGTAATGACTGGTTTGGAAACTTAAAATAATAGAAGGAAAAAATGTAAACAGTTGAAAATGGGGCAAAAGATGTGCTGCCCTGACCAGCTGTATATATTTTCCTGCCTCCCTTTCCTGATGACAACTCGGAGAAGTAAGGAAGAGGGGCAGCCCTTGGGAAAGGCTGGGGTGGGCTCGTCAGGGCTCCAACAGCCTCCTGCAAAAAGAGGTTGTGAAAGCTCTGTAGCAAAAGGAAAAGAGGAATGATCTCTGGGAATGGACATGGACCCAAGATAAAAATAGTGAACTGCAAGAATTTATTTATTCAGCTGAGCAATGGTAATGTTGGTTGAGGAGGGGAAGGCTGTGTGCTGTGGAGTGGCCCATGTCACATAAGGAGCATTGCCCAGGTGACGGAGCAAAGGCATTAGGAAGCATTTACTTGGCTTGGAGGTTTTGTTTGATTTGACGTGTGTATTTTATTGCCATGGATATTCATGCAAGCATTTTTTTAAAACAAGAGCATGTGTGGAAAAAGTTTGAACTCCAAAACTTGCTGAAGCCAGCAGGACTGTTGCTGTCTAAAAGCGGTAACAAAAAGTGCAACCATGAGAGATGGAATAGAAACTTCCAAATTGTCTCAGCCTACATTTCAAAACACTTGAGTTTATTGTACAGTTCGGCTGCTGTAAAGGGAAACACCAACATTTGTAACACGCTGTAAAGTAAGGGAGCTTCTGTCAGTAAAGTTACATTGAGCTTTGTCTGCCTTTCTACCGCTGAGCTCACGAGCTCGTGCTCAGCAGTTTGGCGCTGTGCCGTACCCCTGCATCTGCCTCCTGGGCATCTGCCAGGATGTGGGCTGCACCCAAGAGCAGGGGTGCGTGCACCTTTGCTTGCCCAGGGAGAGCCAGGCTCGCAAATGCCCAGCCCCGTCGCCTCTAATAACAAATCTTCAGATGCCTCAAAATGACGGGGTGAAAAGTAGTAAGTCCTACTAGCAAAGGAGGGGGGGTACTATTATTATTATTTTTAATGGCACCTGTTACTGAGGTTTGCTGTCATAGTCATGTCCATTCTGGGCATGATTTGTACTTCTAATAAATCTAGTTATATCAGCAAGATAAGTAAATAGAGCACAAAGCAAATTAATTATGATCCTTCTCAGCTTCCCCATGATGTGGAGATCATAGAAGCCTTGTTCATAATGCTGAGAGAACTATAAGAAGAGCATCTTACCATTCCTGAGAGCATTTTATCACAATGTCAGGAATGACATATACTCCATTTTTATGGACTGTGTTTTAAAGTTATATTTCTCACAGGATGTGTCATTTTGATTACTCTCGACAAGAAATTTTACAATGCAACCAGATAGGCCTCTTCTGATTAAAATGGAAAATTTGGGTTTGAAAATTTCAACAGATTAGGCTTTGTTTTTTCCCTTTTGACTCCCTTTTTAACACTGCATGCAGTGGAATGGAAAAAGGCTTCTTCATGCAACATTTTGCCCGTAACATATGTAATTTTCATAACTGCTTCAACTTTCAAAAGTTGACCATAGAAGAATTTATTTTCTTTTTTTGTCCATACTAACTCTTTAAATGTCAAGATAGTTTTGAAAAACAAAAAGAATATGAGAGAGGGATGAAAAAAGAGAAATAAAAATTGGGTGTGCATGAAGGGAAGAGACCCAGGACAGCCTTTATCCTTTCAAGTCAGCAGAAGCAATTTTTCAGGAATAATTTACAGACACTAGGGGGAAAAAAAAAAAAAAAGTGAAGACCCCTGGAACAGAAGCAAATGCAGAATTTTAAAATTATTGAGACAGCTGGGTATCCACTTTCTAGAAGGATATGTTGCGGGCACATTGCATAAGTGTTCATCCTTAGCTCTCTAGGACATCGACATTTCTTGAAGGTATCGAGATGTTTGCTGGAAATGGGAAATGCAAGAAATTCCCACAAACCCATGGATAGGTGGTAGGATTCTTTTACACTTGGTCCGAGTGGCCAGTGCATCCCATCCAATTTATTAAGCTGAAATCCTTTAATCTGAGAATCCAGAAGCAGCAACCAGCTATTTTTGAGCAGAAGGACAGCATCCAGTTCTAAAAGTACAGGCCAGGGAGCCAAATGACCTAGATCCTGTCATTGACTTGGAGCAGAGATGTGAGCCCAGCTCCCCATGCTTCGGAGACTGCAACTGTTCTGGTACACAGCGTGGCATCTGGTTGTTGGTGCAGAGAGGTGCTGCCCAGCAGGTTGCGAGACAAAGGGAAGCGACATCTTTCTGCTCCGCAAACGAGACAGGGAAATTTAGGTAGGCCAAAGTAACTTTCCAAATCATTTTTGAGATGAAAAGGTAGTGTCCTCATTTTTTATTTAAAACTAATCTCTTTAAAGCAGAGGGGAGAAAACCCACCGTGTAAGCACGATTCAATTCCAGCTTTATATTGCAGTCTCCTCTGCGCTCTGGTTACTGCTTTGATATTATAATGGTGTTATTTCTTGTAACATGGGGCTACTATGGGACTCATTAGTCATAAACTTTACCCTTGGAAAATGTAAAAGTCAACATCAACCGTCACTAATAATGTATTTCACCTACTGTTATTGTAAGTATGTGAACACAGTCAGAATCTGCTCAGTGCCTGCTCATGTTGTTCTTTGGAAATATCCTTTTGCAGGCTCTCTTCCTCTGCTAAGCACAGGGTCCGTTGAACATATTTATTTCACATTTTCAAATATTTTTCTACTTACAAAATGAAGCAATTGATCTAGGAGATTGCTCTAAGGTTTTTTTCCTTAGGAGGAAATAAAATTTGAGTGTAGACCTGAGGGGAGATACCCACTCCACATTTCATCTTGGCCCACCCCACTGTTCCTTCTTGTGAATTTTAAAAAATCCTGTGTTGAAGTGCAGGATCAGTTAAATGGAGCATATTCTTTTCAGAGATTTGTATATTTAACAGATTAGCTGGAAAGTAGCCTCAACCCAATTCAGTGCTGTTTGTGATGTGTAGCTTGTCAAATTCTTTGGAAAAACTCAGCTTTCCCCTTATCACTAAGGCTGTCCGATTCAACTGCAGATGATACCTTCCCTTCCTCCCCACCTGTAAACCAGCTCATTAAAACCAGTTACAGCATTGCCTAGTGAATGACCAGGTAAAGCAGCAGTGAGAGCCCTTGTGCTTCTGTATGGGTAGCTTATTGACATTCAAAGAGATTTAAGGGAAAAATAAAAGAATACTGTGTTATACCTCTGAACTTACCCAGAAGTAGAATCTGACAGGAACAAAAAGAAATCCCAACCTTATCCAACCCTGTTAGCAGAAGTGGATTAGCACCAACTGCAGGTTTGGCCATACTTGTAATCCCATGTGCGATAAAGCAGCTGGCATCTGCTGCGGACAAGGAGCAAGGCAGAAGTCCAGATCTGGCCACCATTAACATGGCCGTGGGATGAGAAGATGACAAAATCCAGGGATCTTGGTGTCTGGTGGCTCACACTCGCCTTACATTTTCTTTTAGCTAGTGCAGTAACAGCTGTGGCTGGGGTTGGCCAGACATTTTCACCATGTTGCTGGTGTAATTAAGTAACACAAAAAACACCAGCCAGTGAGTGTCCATGCTAAATCCAATGAATATGAAAATATTGTATAGCTCCTATGTGCTGCATTGCATCAAGAGAGAAATACATCTTTCAATCACACATTCCTTTGTTACTGGTCGTTTAACTTTGGTTTTCTATATGTAGATATATATTTTTAAATCTTCTAGATTGAAATAGTTGTGGATAGATTGATTGTGAACTGATTTATGATCCGTATTGCACCAGAGAAGTAATTTTATGCATATAACTTCTTTTACAATTACCTCCACAATGATTTCAAAGGATTTCACTGCTTGTGGGAGGCCATCAATAAGTGGCACTTGCATATTCATCCATTTCAATCTGAGATTTTTAAAGACCTGAGGGAATAGAACAGAGCCACTGGAAATTAATTTTTTCAGCAAGTTTGCTTTTTCATTTTTTTAGGGATAACCATGCTTCAGTGAAAGCTTTTTTAAAATGAAAGTATTCCTAAATTCACAAATGCTGAAAGCTAAAGATTTCCACCAAAATGTAGCAATTCTTTTCAGTATCCTTTGTCATTCAGTTGAATGTAAATCTTGCATCTGGGCTTTTGTAGATATTTCTTTTCTATTAAATATGCACCATTCCCAAGTGAATGAAACTACTCAGAAATAAGTTTGTTCTTTGACTAGAAAATCAGCTTTCCCGATTTCTTGGATTATTTATTTAACAGAACTATGCTTTTAAAATTGCCAGCTTAAAGGTCTCACTCCTGCAGCAATGGAGTATCTGAGGGTTGGTTTCCCACCATCTTTATTTCTCTCCTTGGCACTCAAAAGGCCAAATTTATCTCCAGTCTGACAACAAGCGAGCAGTGAAACAAATCCGCTCCCATTCCTCAGTTAGGTGATAACACCCATTGCCTGCTGCTAGATTGGCAGATCAGTATCACCAAGCTGCAAGGAAACAAGGAGATTTCCAGCAAGTGGTTGTAGGAAACAAATGTCCTGGGAGCATTGCACAAGGGATATCTATGCCATGCAGTCACGTGCACTGTTCAGCTCCCTGTAGAGTTAGGTACATCACCATGTGAAGGTATTTGCTCAGGTCTCATTAACAGTGCAATTGCATTATGTTCATGGTGCTCGGACTAATAATTCCTGCCTTTAAGCCAGCTGTACTAGCTTAGGCATCACATGTGTTTGGTATGCTGCTCCCAGTCCTGCAGTTGCTTTGGCTAGTGGCAAATCAGGTATCTCTCCACTGCAGTATATTGCATGATGGCACCTTAGCTGTGGGCAGTGATAGTAAATGTGCAGCATGCTGGTATTTCACCCAGTCACCACTGTGATGGGAACCAGTTCAGGTAAACCACCAGGGGTTTTGAGTTGTTCAGATTGGTCCTGCTGACTTCTTCCATGGGTACTTCCGTTCCCCACTCGAACACAGCAAATGCTGTCCAGACATTAATTATCCATGGCATTTGTTTTAATGCGAGAAAAACGCTGTCTTTGAGAAGCCATGATATCCACTCCTCTACACTGACACCAATACCCCAGCCCTTAGGGTTAATCACTAGAAAGAGGAGAAAGACTGAGGGGGGGAACCTTTTTTCAAATATTGACTGCACATCACCACAGTTTTGCAGTCTCAAGCTATATGTAAATGCTAGAATGAGATGGAAAAAAAAAACTTCCAAAATTCCTTTTTAATTTGTAATAAATCCATTTTGGAATTTACTAAGGCCTGCGCCAGATGGCCCAGAGCATGTTCTCATTCATATTTCAAAACAGAAAAACCTTTCTCAGAATCTGCAAGCTACGTCTTTTTCATGGGGATGATTTCTGTTGAGCAAGGAAAACTCAGGTTAATTAGGCCAAATAAGCTGATGCAGTCAGAGACAGAGACGCAGAGGTTGCAAGATTGAAATCCATCAAGACACCGTGTCGACAGATGCCCTCTTAACTTGTTTGTTATTTGCTAGGGGGGTTGGCCACATAATTATATAGAAATATATTGCTTTTTTGTTACAATAAAAGGTCTTCATTCAGTAGAGTTACAAAGTGCAGTCAAGCAAAACTGCACCTTATGAAGACTACAAGGAAACTACACTAAGGTGATGGGGATATTGAAAAGTTCCATCTCAGTAGTGTAGACCACTGTAAAAATGCTCTCGACTATACAGAAATGAACACCGTAAGTGTTTTGGGGGAACTAGAAGGGAGGTCCAGAGCAGAGGAGCCCCTGAGGTTCCTTCCCACCTACCCACATGCCTATAATTCTGTTATTGGAAATCTGAGAGGCAGGGAGAGCTGGACTGCAACTGGGAAGAAGTACTTTAGGAGGTGAAAGGGAGCAACATGCCATACTGAGAGGTGGGACCTTAGGCCGAGACTTTGAGCAGTCTGAGAGAAAGAAGTGATGAACACTGGTATCTGGCACTCTTATGGGCACGTCTAAACCGTGGGTTTAGCTGCACTCCCCACAGGTGCAGTAGAAATCTATCCGATGCCGACCAAATCCCTGGAGCAGGTGAGGGATGTTGTGGAGCAGCCCCGATGTGACCCCCATGAGCAGGGTCTGTGGGCACGTCTCTGATGAGCTGAGAATTGGTGCCAGTCTGGTGGTCATCTCTTTCAAGGCAATTAGGCAGGTTAAGGATCCATTTCCAAAATGTTTTTCCAGTACTGGACATGTAAAGTGTTCTCTCTCCTTTCCTAAAGGACTGAAACCTTTTTTTCTTTTTTCTTTTCTTTCATCCTGACATCCTTTCTGAACTTTTACTTCATTCAGATAGACAGCCCTCTTATGAAGTCCCTGAAATAAACAAAATCCCCTGAACTGATTATGGCATCTGGACTTCAGCCCCATGTGATTTGTACCTGCAGTTTGTAAGGCACAGAAGAGTGTGGCTGGAAAGGGGCGGACACACTCATCTCACACACGCTGCCTTTGCCTGTGTGCTGAAAAAAGAGAGAAAGCTGTAGCCTGCTCTCTCTGGTTTCAGGATGTTTAACTGCTAATGGAGAGCAAGTATTCTCCTGAAGAACAGGCAGATTCCAGTATCTGTAGAGAAAGAGAGGGAAAGGTTTAAACCTGAACTCTCCAGGTTATTGGGATGCAGCTGCTTAGGACTTAAGTCACTCCTCCTCACTGTCCTCATTGCTTTCATCTCCAGGAGAATTCAGCTCTAGGGACGTCTTCCTCAAACCCTGGGTGGTTTATAACCTCCAAAAGTAAATGGAAAGATAGACAGCTGGAAAGGTTTAGAATTGCCTTAAATCTGACCAGCAATTCTTCTTTTCCAGTGTTAGCAGAGGCCAGCACCAGATATTTTTAAGGAAGAAGCAAGAATTTCAGCAAGGTCTACAGAGCACCATTGTACTGCAAATAGGATTTTGCCCCTAACTTTTGTAACTTTGGGGAAACAGCCACCTGCATGATTCATAGCTATGAGCAGGGGCCGAGTTCAGACAGCAACTTTTTCTAACCATCATCTTATACAGGCTGGAGGCAGAAAGAGAAATCTTTGTCCGGGTTGTTTCTGTCACTGTCGGACACAGCACTGTGGCATTGTTTCGCTGCCTGCCAGCAGTCTGTCTGTGTCGGTGTCCCTACAGGTAATTCTGGGCTCCACACCCGTTCCAGGCCTTCTGAGAAGTGTTTGTCAGGAGGGTTTGGCTGTAGTCAGAGCAAGGATGGATGTCTGCTTCCCCCAGCTCTCTGGGCCCTTGCTGCACAGAGTGCACCTCGCTCTAAGAGTGCACCGGCCCCATCGACAAATTCCATCACTGACAATGTGCGTGTCAAACACAGATCTTCCCCATTTCTGATTGAGTTATCGATCTGCCTTCAGAGAGCATGACCTGGATTTATCCCTACACACTATGCAGGTCTCTGGGCCAGAGAAAATGAAAGTTAATCAGAGAAGGATCCTAGCCAGTTTTGAGAAATAAACACCATTTAACTCAGGCTTAGCACAGGGCTGGTAGTTCTTTGGAAAAAAAGCATCTCCCACCATGGTGCTCTTGAACTACATTAAGTGCAGTAGTTCCCTGTGTCTGCCTTCACTCAGAGCTGAGGCATATCCAAAATCCAGTACTGCCTCTTTAAAATAAGTCCAGAATTATGTCTTCCATTTTGGCTGCGTGGTTGCTTCTTGCTCCTGTCTGCGGAAGGGAATAAGAAGCAGGAGGGTACTGAGTTGAAGGCATTGGGATGGAACTTGGGAAGGACTCTGGCCACCAGCTGCTTTCATGACTTTGGAGAAGTCAGCAATTTCTTTGTGCCTCTGTTTAGATACATGTGGACATGTCTTGATGTTTCTGCACATCTGGGTCTTCCTTTCCACAATGCTCAGCCTTTGCTGTTTGGAAGGGAACTGCCTGTGTGCTGCCAAGCACAGTGGACGCTCAGCCTCCAGGGAATACTGTTGTACCTAGGTAATGTTGCTGTTCACAAAGCTAGGTAGTAGTATTGTACAAAATATTAATAACTTCTCTGTCTTGCCCAGCCTTTTAGCAAGCAGTGACTTAGCTTTGTTAGGAAGTACCTAACAGAACCTGATTTGTTCTTAGAGTATCTTGATGTGTCTGTGCAGAAGGTACTTTTGGGTCCTAACAAAAATGCCTTTACCTTCTTATATTTAGTATTTCAGAGGCATTGTGGCCAGGATACTGGAAATCCTAGATTTCATATTCAGCCTGATCACAGGCTTGCCAGGTGAGGAGGTGGCTTCATCATGCTGCACCACTTCCCTGTATTTCTTTTTGTCCCTTTGTTTTGGATTAGGTGGTGGCTCCTTGGGGCAGCGACAGATGCCAGAGCCCCAGGCACACTCAGTTCTCCCACCTGGCCAGGTGGCCTGGGGCTGCATTTGCTGCTGCTAAAAATAATAGAAGTAACAAGTGAAGGATACTCCTCCACTCCAGGCTCACTGCTAGACCTCCCTCCTGTAGTCAGTTAGTACACTGACAAGGGGACAGCGTGGTACATACACGAGTGCCCACACACTCATGTGTGTGTGCTCTTTCTCTCTCTCTCTCCTTGTTTAATGTCTGCTCGGTGCTGATGGAGTCTCTTTTGAAGAAGTGCTCATACTGTGCTCTTGTAATGGGGCAGAAAGGCTAGAATGTGAGAGGGACTGATCTTTGTTTATTTTTCCTTGGCAATATTGTGGTGAGTGCTGTGATTGGCATGTAGACCAAGATGTTACAGGGTGGGAGAAGTTTAAATATAATTTCAAGTCACTGCTGTCTGCAGCCAGGTCTGTAGCTTATATGAGGGATGGAGAGAGCATTTTTCCCATGGTGTTAGGGGAGCACAGAGGATGCCCTGTTTGGTGAAGATTTGTACAGATCTGAGAGGCAGGGAGTTCTGTTTGGGAAATAGCCTTCAGGGAGCAGGAAGAAAGCAGAAAACTAGAAAAGCTGCAGAGCTCCTCACACATTAACAAAGCTAATAGGAAATTACTGTCATCTGCAAGAGAGGGATGTTAGGAAAAGGCCACTCGAACTTCATAGTCCAGAGTCCATCTATTTTCAGTAGACCTGGGATGGATACACTTTAATTTTGGGAGGAGCGGAAATACTATGGAAACCTTTTCCCTGTTCCTAGTAGCATCTTCCCCAATTTGTTTAAGACCATTGGTCTCTGTAATGTGATCTGCCTTCTCAGCTTGGGTAGCAGAGAGCTGTTCAGAGGCATGAATCTCCTCTCTGGCTGCTCTGCTCTCTGTGTTGACAGTTTCTTTTAGTTTTACCATTTAGAGCCTTTGATGTACATTACAGCACCTTGTGGATGTTTCCATCTCAACCTCACTGCAGAGAAGACTACTTTTGGTGCCCATAGATCTTGCAGAATTATTTATTTATTTTTTTTAAAACAAATGGGTAGCTTCCAGAAGTGCCATGAGTGCACAAAGGGCAGAGATGAAAGCATTTATTTGTAATTAAGGTTCAGGATGCATTGGAAAGGAAGGCAGAAAGTGCACAGTAAAGTAAGGACTAATAAATACCAGTACTTTAAAGAAAATTCTTGAGTTTGGTAATGTTGGCCTGCTTGGCGTGTACAGTCTTCCAGGCTTGTAAGCCTCTTCCGAGGAAGTCTGTTATGTTTCGGAAAAAGCAAACTTTCAGGCACAAAAGTTCTTCTTCAGCTTATCCTCAAACCTTTTGTGAGCAAAGGCTTTTTTTCCTGTTTTGTTTTATTTGTTTCCCACAAGTACATCTGTTTGGGTTCCTACAAACCTTGCCTTACATGTATTCAAGTAAGACAGAGACATGTCCTAAGATACTCTTGTGACTCCCCTGTTATTTACTTAGTGGTGTTACACACATATGAGGAGAAGATTTTCTCTCCCTGCAGTTGATTTTGTATTAAGAATGTGTTACAGTCAACATTTTTTAAATTCTGGCTATGAAAAATTTGGCTCCCAAAGCATGGAGTTGCAAACACTCGAGTGTTAGTTAGTTCCAATAGTGAGTGAGTATATATCACCACGGTTGCATTAATGTTTTTTAAAACAACCACAAAATCACATCCAGGTACTAAATAAAGAAGCTGATTTTCCACTGAGCTGAATTCTTGAAACTCCTGACAACCAACAGTTATTTAGATTAAAGTAAATGGGGATGCTTTCCTTTAGAGGCTTGAACCTGCTTGGAGTCTCGCTTTGGTTATTTGTGTAAGACAATGCTGCTCAGGCTTCTCTGCTTCACAGGGGAAAAATGAAGATAAATTAGATGGGGTCAAAACTCTCTTCTCACATATGCCTGGTAAATCTGAAATAATTTCACACTACTTTCAGTTCAGCTGAGGTAAATCTGGGATCACAGCTAGCAGGCTGGCTGTATTCATACTGCTGTGACAAGGTGCTGAGATACTGTGGTGCTGAGTGCTGCAGAAAAAGCCTCAAGTTAATGTTTCTTGAAAAACTGAAAACAGTGAGCATGTGCTGTGATTTAAAACTCTGAGAGGTTCCAGTGCATCTCTAGGCACACAGGGAGAGAGGAGCAGTACTTCCAGATGGGAAGCTGCATTAGAAGTGTGGAGTGTCCATCTGAAAAGAGACACCTGGGTAAGTGAAGATACTAATAAATAAGCATCCTGGGCTTTGAGCCTTGTGAGTGCTTGTAAGAGAACAGTTGGAAAGCCTTAAGTGAGGGTGTCTTTCTTGTATGCAGCTGACCAAGTGTGTTGCTTACAGTTACCATGTGTCAAGATGTTTCTTGCTCATTAGTTTTACACTGATGGAAAGCAACTTTAAATCACTCTTTAGAGGAATCCACCGTGAGGCATGCCAGCTGTGTGCCAGATGAAGGAGTTGTAAAGTCATGTTGGACAGGCAAGAATATACCAGAGAGAGAGATTTAAAGTCATGAGAAAGATAATTACTTTGCACTCAGAGATTAGCCGTAGGAAAAGAAAGGGAAGAATTATACTCTGCATTTGTTAGAAGGTTTCCTGCTTTCTCTCCATCCCACTCACACATGCACACACATGCACACAGCTGAATTTACTGTCACAGTGTCAGGTTAGCCAGGACTGCCAGCATGGGAGAAATCCTTATGGGAACATTTCTCAGCGAGCACGCACTCAACTTCTTTGTCGTTGTATGTGCTTTTACACTACAGACTGCAGAAGAAGTTGCCCCAGACAGGATGGATTTAGGTGGTTTGCTTGTTCTGAGGATTTGAAAACATTCCCCTTTCTCACGACTATTTCTAAAAGGTAGGACAAGAGCTGAAGCAGGCAGTGGGCAGCATGTCTCTGGAGATGGTGAAGAAGGCAATGGTGCAGGGACTTGCTCAGGCCAGAAGAAAGCACGACTGAACAACCAAGAAGGACCAGGTCATCCCAACCACATGTTCAAGGCAAGTTCAGTATATACACCAACAGCTCTTTGCATTTCTGCACCGGTCTACCTTACCAGCTCTAGCAAGGGAGACGTACTAAGCCAACCTCTTCTTCAGGGACTTCTTGAAATGTCTCATGGCTATTGTCACAAATGCTCTGGCCCCTTCAGACCAGACTGTGGTGCTCTCCCTTCACAACTGTCTCCTCTTCCTTCCTGGTCCTTCCAGCTTCTCTGGGTTCTCCTTATGCTCCCATTTCAGTGCTGTTATCCTTTCTTTCAGACTGAACAATTAGTCATTTAAGGCACTAGCATTGTGCTTGCAGGGGTTTTAGGGCATGTTGGCTGTGTGGGAAGTTATGAACTGGTGAGCTGGGGAGGTTCTCTGCCTCCCAGGGCAGAGCTCATGTGCTGCAAGCCCTGGCCTTGCTGAGCACATCCTCCAGCCTGCACAGGCGGAAATTTTGGAATTGTTCAGATGTTGCCTAGTAAACAGAGAGCTGACCTGGAGGGTTCTCAGCATTGGTCACTGTATCACAGTAGTACCTTTGGGCACTGTCTCAGGTGAAAGACTGATGTGAATGCTGTCAAAAGAGTAAAAAGAAACAAAATTGCTTTTAATGTCCAAAAGATCTGTTATACATACCATCTAATTTTCTCTTAAGTGACCCAGGCACCCCAAGTATGTTCACTAGACCTATCAGGAAAATGCTATCAATTAAATGTTTCTGCTTAAAACAATAGGGCATTTTTTTTCTAATGGAAATCTTTTGAACCCCTTCTAAAAGGCCACCAGCAGATGCCCTGATGCTGACACCCTGCTTCCAGAAAGGCAGCAGATGAGATGTAGGGTCTGCACTGCATGTTATCACCCTTAGTGTAATGAAACTCTCCTTTTTGTCATTGATTTGAGTTTGGGTTTTTAAGTCATTCTATCTAAATGGAAGTATCTTTACAGGAAATGTCTTTCTGCCCATTGGTTAGGGCCTTAACCACTGTAGCTGCAAACATCACTGCTGCCTGCAGATGGGAATTACAGCCCTATGAAGCCTCTATAACATGACCCTATTACCTGCCCCCTTTCCTCCCTTTTATCTAGCTTTGTGCATGGATGGACCTTTTGGAAAGTTATAATTTGGATGTGAAACAATTACCCTAAAACAGTTAGCTAGAGCAGAGTGGACACACAAATTTATCTTCTCTCTCTCTCTTTTGGTGAAGAACATCTATCTTCCATGACCTCTTGATTACTGAAGCCTTCAAAATATATTCTTTGGTCTGTGACACTGTGCTTGATGCAGGGCTGAGCATTAAATATCACCCTCTGTGATTAATTGGAAGTTAATTAAATCTATCACTGAAACAATGAGAAGGCAATGATCTATGTAATCATTGAAATAGTAAATGAAATGATGTAAGGGCCCTCCATTTCACTTATTGACAATGATGGAGGGGTGCCTAAGCCCTGCTGCTCAGCTGTGTTTTCTGCCTGACCACACAGGCCTGCTCAGGCAGACACAAACTTTCCAATGAACCAAGTGGCAACGCAGAGCTAATGGTGGTCTGCTAGGCGCTGTTTTTCCCTTTCCTTTGCCACCTTCAGATGCTGCTCAAAAGGCCTCTAAGGTAACTGGTATTTTGGGTGTGCAGTGCAAGCAGCGTACCTGAAATGACAATCCCAAGGGACAAAGCCTTCCAGTACTGTGCATGGATCATCTTGCAGTTTTCAGCTTGAATCAAAATGTTGCTGCTCTGATTGTTTGGTAAGCAATTACATGACATTTATTACTTTACATTTTAAAAGTACTTCTTACATGATTCTATAGTTTTTCGATAGCTCTGAAACTGATGCTGTTCATCCCATCCTGGCAAGAGGTGTCGAGCACATGATGATTTTCTTCTTGTTTCTCACTGATTGTTAAAACAGTCTAAGCAAGTCTAAGAATCCTAGAATACATAAAAGTGCGGCTGGAAAGGATGCCGTACGTCGTAGCCAGTACCCAACCAATTTCTCTAGGTATATGTTGGGGAAGAATAAAGATATTATTCACTTCCATCTTAAATTACATGGTGATAGATTTTCGTTTTGGATGCTATTCCACAGTGTGAAAATAAGACTTGTTTTTTAATGTAACAGGAAATGTTTTGTAATATTAATTTCTTGCTTCAGATGTGTGATGACAACACCAGGTATACCCTCAGACACTACTCTCAATAAATCCTCTCTCACTCTGGAAAAAAAAGAACAGCAACCTTGAAGGAAAGGTCAGGAACTCATCCATTCTCTTTCTTTCCTCCCACCTTGCTTTTTTCCTGAGGCTATCCCTGGACACATGTGCACTCCTGGAAGGACACAAGTCTCTGCATTCCTCTGACAAGATGGGCTCCGTTCTTTGCCTTGGCTTCATGGGCTCTCAGAGTGCACCTGAAAGCTCAAAAGACTCGCATAATTAAAGGGAATTCCCTTATCTCACCCATCAGTTCAGTTGTAATGCACTCTTTAACCAGGAGACATTATCACTTCCCGATGTACTACTTTTCCATACCTGCCTTTCTGCTCCAGATCTCTAATTCAACTCATCGTGTAGCAGACATCGTTCCCACCTCATCTAGGCCAGCTCTGAGGGCAGTGGAGAAACACTTGGCTTTACCATGTCAGGATTTAGTCTTTCAGAAGCAGAAAGCAGCTCCCCACAGAAGGCCAGCTACATTAAGCCATGTACTGTAAAACATAGCACAGGGAAATCATCTGCTATCCAAAGAGTCTGTGAGCAAAGTAGTGTAAGCTTCTCATCTCCCCAGGAGTAGCTTAAGACCATCTGTGTCACACTGTTATCCCTTGTCCTTGTCTCTTTCGTGGGTAGAATGTTTTATTCTTTTCAGCAATGTTTTCTACTGCAAAAAAAGGGCGTCAGTGCATGCAATGAGGGATGAAAAGGCCTTTCTGAAGACCCATGACTCCTCTGGGAAGGAAAATAGATCATAATTTTCTTTCCTTGCCCTCCTGACTCCGCATCTTCCAGTTTCTGTGTTCTTTTCTTACAGATAACCAGAGGTGATGTCAAATTTGTTTAATTAAATGAAAACTAAACCCGCCACTAAGCAATAGTTACTGACTAAGCAGGAGGGAACCGTTATTTATCATGAGAGCTGTAAGAGAGCCCTTTCTATGTGGCCTCCTCGCTAACAGAAATAAATTAGTAACCTCATGGTATCCTGATAACTAAATGAGGTTCCAGGCACCTGCTTAAACCACTGTGGTCAGGAGATAGTACTTCTGTGTTTTATCTCTGTCTTTCTTTAACCAATACAGGAATTATTTCTGAAATGATCAAATGGAAATAGTCTCTGTTTCAGGAATATTTGAAATACTTGGTCCTCACTTGAGAAAATCATGACCTTTTTTCTCTGTAGCTGTTTAAGGAGTGTGAGATCTGGGTTTTACGCTGCAAATCAGCTTTATTAATTTTATTTGCCTTCCAGAACCCATCAGATTGGTTTGGCCTAGGGATCTGAAAGCCATCTTGTGGGAAGCTGCATTTTCTGCCCCAAGTGAGCTCACCTGTAAGGCCCTGCCAACTGAAAAGGTAGCTGGGGACTGGTGGGTGAGGTGGGCAGGGGTGAACCGTCTGAGCTGGCATGCGCTGCTAGCTGCCAGGACAGGCAGTGCTGTCTGCCTGCTTCTGTCAGCAAACAAAACAGCTGGGACTCAAAATCAGATCCAGCCCAGCCAGAAGACAGTGCTAGCTTCGCTTGTCTCTCACAGCTGCACCTCAGTCCCCAAGATAAAGCTTCTGGGGAAAATGAACCCGAATTCCTGGGTGAAGAATCGTTCAGATCACGTTTAATATTCAAGGTCAAGTTCCTACCATTTATTATTTATTGAGCTCTGTGAGCTTGCTCAGCAGTGCACAATACATAAAGACACAGACTCTATCATAATGGATTTGCAATCTAAATTTCACAGTGTAAGATAGATACTGGTACATATTATACCTGGTGGCTAGGTCACAGTCCGGTCTCAGAACAATGCAGAGATTTTTTTAAAAGCTTCTTCCATTAGTAGTCCATTAGAGTGGCATAAACTTTTTAGCTTTGAACAATTAATCCCCCTAAAAATATTCAAATGGATACATTGAATATTTTAAATACATTTAGTACATGTGGAAAGTGCTGACCTGACATAACTGTATCTATGTCTTCCTAACCACAGAACAGTAACAGCAGGGAGTCTAAAGAAGTGGTTTCACATTTTCTGTAGCGGTGTGATCAGTTTAAAACCATTGCCACACACCATTCCCAGCCCCTGCTTCGGTACAGTGTCAGAGCCAGAGCAAGTGGTTAGGATAAGAGGTTGGTGCCACTGGCACAGGGCAAATAGGCTTTGCGGGGCTCTCTGTGAGGCCAGCTTTGTGCATGCCTCACGGGCATGTGTTTCTGGAGGAAATCTGTGATGTCGCAGGTTAATCATTGCTCTCATGAGGGGACCCCAAAGGTAAAGCACCCCAGCTCCCATAAATCTGACCATCTCCATGGAAAGTAATGGAGATACAGCAACGTGGGGCAGTGAAGGGAACTGTTCTGGTAGCTCTCCGGATCCACTCTCTTGGTAGAATGAGGAAGAAAAGAGAAGCTCAGTTTAGCAAAGCAGCTGCCATCAGTTAGTCCAGGAAGCCACAAATGGCAAAAAGTCCTGGAGAGCTGAATTGCAGCCCTCACAGGAGAAATCTGCCAGAAGACTTTTTTGAAGAGTAAAATGAAGCAACCCAGGTGGGGGTGGAAAAGAAATAATCATCTTCAAAATGAGAAAACACGGAGAAAATGGTTTTGAAATTGCAGTAAAGTCGGTAATACCACCAGATGTGGTTTATCTGTATAGGAAGCAGTCAGAATAGCCCCTGTTGCCATGCAAGGGACTCTTCCTAATGCTATGCAGTGCATGTGCAGCCTCAGGGAGCTCCCTCATTTATCCTTTCACAGAATGGCAGACGCAAATGCTTTTATTGTACTGTTATTTCTCTGGGTAAATAGACTGTTATTTGATTTTTGGTTCCAAGAGCAAGCTTTTGATTTTTTCTTTTGCCTTTTGTGTCTGTTAGAGCTGCGTGCTTGCAAGGGGTGTGTTTCTGCACTTACTTCTGTGCAAGCGTGCATCTGAGGGACAGGTATGTGCCTCTGTGCTAGTGAAGCTGTGGTCTGGTTTCCCTTTTTTATCCCCTACAGTGCCCTGAAGATTGCCTGTGGAAGCTGTTCTTACTAAGTCAGAACCCAAATCACAATGGGGAAACCTGGTGTTTTCGAATTTGCACTTTGCACTTTTTGAATAGCAGATTACTTCTTAACTTCCCCCCCAATCCTCCTGCCTGCAGAGCTCCCTCTCTGCTGTTTCAAGAAGTCAGAGCAATTAGGGACATTGCTGGTAAGCTCACAGAATAGACGCATGGAGGCTGAGGACAGAATAAGACCTGAAAGTGTCACTTCTACTCTGAGGACCTTGGACATAATTTCTCAGTGCTGGATTTTTTCCAATAAGTTAGCTTCCTAATGACTTTATAGTGGAACATTGAGTACGTACCCTTCTTACTTTAAGCTGAGTTATGGATTCGGTAGGAGCTATGTTTTCCTTTCCACTCAGAGCCATGTTCTGTTCTCCATGCTGAGCACTGCTCAGCTGCACTCTTGGTGCCTGGCAAAGGCAGAGAGGTTTCAGTGAGGCTTGAGTTTATGGTTAAAAACAAGTCTCTCGGAGTGAGAGACATTCATAAATATGAGAAACATTTGGGGAATCCTAGGAGTGTCCCTTAGGATACTCCCAGGACATCACACAGAAGTTTGGAACTCTCCTACTAAAACTAGGGGAGAGCTGGTTACTTTAACACAGCAATAGATGCAGGCAGCTATTTCTTAATACATAAGATAAATAGGCTAAAACACTGAAGCCCAGCTCTGCATTTGGTGGTGTTTCTGTTCTAAGCTACATGCCCTCAGCTCATCTTCTCAGTTATATGCTGCATGAGAGAAAGACTTCCCATTCTCTAGGGTTTTCTGTGTGTTTGAAGGGCTTTTTGTGTGGAGAGCAACTCTGTGGGGATACTTCCCACCTCGCTGGCAGTGGGAACTACCACAACTGCTAAGGAACATCTTAGCAGCAGTACCGTTCCCTTGACAACAAAACACTATGGTGAGAATTTTCTACAATTAAGCTGCTTTGGTAGAAGAAACTTGGAACATTTAAGGAAGAGATGAGAAAGCAGAACACAGTTTTGCCTTTTGCACTGCCCCTGCTGCCTGGAAATGTTTTGCCAATTTTTCTGAAGATATATCCATCACCAGCCCTGCAGATCTGCTGAATACTTTGTGGGCTTAAAAAAAAAAGACCTCGTGATTCCCATAGGCCCTCCAACCCTTTCTTGTTTCTAATTTCAAAGGCCCTTTTGAGTGGGAAACAAAAGGTTAATTTTCTCCAGCTTGCCCAGGCTGACTTAATGTAACAGAAGGCAGCAAATTGTATTGATTTAGTGACATGCAACTGTCCAGAAAGAGCTATTTATACATTATTCAGGACAAACACTGTCATAATGGACAAACAGCAGCAGCATCTGGGATGTTAATGTCTACAAATAAGATTATTCTTTGAAAGGATTAGGACGAAGCATTTTGTGTAATTAGATTTCTCAGTTTCAGGAATGAATTGCCTTTTAGCAGTAAAAGCTGTCACTGAGGGAGCCATTAGCTCCTTATAACTGAATTAAATGCATAATTAGTG
The DNA here is from genome assembly GCF_947461875.1 of Haliaeetus albicilla. Classification (NCBI taxonomy): domain Eukaryota; kingdom Metazoa; phylum Chordata; class Aves; order Accipitriformes; family Accipitridae; genus Haliaeetus; species Haliaeetus albicilla. The sequence goes on along the minus strand of NC_091483.1, from coordinate 19,098,128 downwards.
ACATGATCGCATTAGGATTTGTTTCATTTTTAACTAATCTGGGGTGCGGGGGGGTGGTCTTTCCAGGTCACCGCAGCCCACCTCGGCAGGGACTGGCCTCAGCTGGTGTGCTGGAGTTGGTAAAAGTCAGGCGCGTGTGAACGGGAGCCGGGGCCTCGCCACAGTGCTCGCAGGGCTATTCATCACTGGGTGGTGGGTGACAGTGACTGATGGGCTCGGCCTGGGCCTGGCACTTCACCAGTACAAGAATCATACGAGCCAGGGAGCAGAATGACAGCTGGAGCGCCGTGTCAAGTGGTGTAGAGACCAGAGCTATTAATAATCTGTGCCACATGATCTGCGCCGCCAGAAAACAATGATTTAGACATTGGTTAGAATAAAGATTTCACATTTAGTATGGGGGGACTAGCCTAGCACCAGAGGAATAAATCGCTATTCAATCAGCATGTATGAAAATAAGGCAATGAATACATTAAGGGTTAGCAAAAAGGAGGGGAGTGCCTAAACCCCAGTCCAGGATGAATACTGTTAATCAGTATTTCCTCAGGCTTCAGTGAAGCCTGCGAGTGATGGCATTAAGTGGTGCTGGAAGAGCTCCTCTTAAAGCTCTGGCCTATTGCAAGTAGAAACAGCAAGGAAATCACGTAGGTCCCAAAATTTAGTGCCCTGTCCTCCTGGTCCTGATAAGCCCTCGCATGTGCTGTAGCTGTGTCAGATCGTACCCTTCCTGTCCCAAAAAGCACTGCAGACATCTTTTGCCACAGAAGCCCTTCCTGCATCCTGGAAAAACTGGCTGCTCAAGGCCTGGATGGGTGTACTGTTTGCTGGATAAAAAACTGATTGGATGGCCAGGCCCAAAGAACTGTGGTGAATGGAGTTAAATCCGGTTGGTGGCCAGTCACGAGTGGTGTTCCCCAGGGCTCAGTACTGGGGCCAGTTCTGTTTAATATCTTTATCAATGATCTGGACGAGGGGATCAAGGGCACCCTCAGTAAGTTTGCAGATGACACCACCTTGGGCGGGAGTGTTGATCTGCCTGAGGGTAGGAAGGCTCTACAGAGAGACCTGGACAGGCTGGATCGATGGGCCGAGGCCAATTGTATGAGGTTCAACAAGGCCAAGTGCCGGGTCCTGCTCTTGGGTCACAACCACCCCATACAACACTACAGGCTTGGGGAAGAGTGGCTGGAAAGCTGCCTGGCAGGAAAAGGACTTGGGGGTGTTGGTCGACAGCCGGCTGAATATGAGCCAGCAGTGTGCCCAGGTGGCCAAGAAGGCCAACAGCATCCTGGCCTCTATCAGAAATAGTGTGGCCAGCAGGAGCAGGGAGGTGATCATCACTGGTGAGGCCGCACCTTGAGTCCTGTGTTCAGTTTTGGGCCCCTCACTACAGGAAAGACATTGAGGTGTTGGAGCGTGTCCAGAGAAGGGCAACCAAGCTGGTGAGGGGCCTGGAGCACAAGTCTTATGAGGAGCAGCTGAGGGAACTGGGGCTGTTTAGTCTGGAGAAGAGGAGGCTGAGGGGAGACCTTATCGCTCTCTACAACTACCTGAGAGGAGGTTGTAGCGAGGTGGGTGTCAGTCTCTTTTCCCAAGTAACAAGTGATAGGTTGAGAGGAAGCGGCCTCAAGTTGCAGCAGGGGAGGTTTAGACTGGCCATTAGGAAAAATTTCTTCACTGAAAGAAGCATTGGAACAAGCTGCCCAGGCAAGTCAAGTGGTTGAGTCACCATCCCTGGAGATATTTAAAAGACGTGTAGATGTGGCACTTGGGGACATGGTTTAGTGGTGGACTTGGCAGTGTTAGGTTGATGAATGGACTTCATGATCTGAAAGGGTCTTTTGCAACCTAAATGATTCTATGGTTCTATTATTCTATGACCTTGCTGGTACAACAACATCTTTTCCAGCCTCTACTATGTCAAAAGGAAAAAAAAAATTAATGTGCACCAGCACATGCCAGCCCCAACAACCATGTGGACCCTGATGCATGGGGCAAATTTGTCCTTAGCCTCACCACAGCGCATAGCGTAAGGGTCAGCCATGAAAGTGGGGAGGCTTGGCAGAAGGTTTGCGGCCACCAGTTTTTGTTTCTGTAGTTCTGCTTCAGTGGTTTTTGTAATAGTTTTAACTGTGGTATAAAGCAGAGTTTCTGAATGGCATTTCTGTGGTTTTCTCATCAGTTCTGGCTCTCCTCTGTCACTTAAATACCAACAGCGAGGCTGTTTTACCCATTGTAAGTTTTAACTGTGCTCTTTGATGTTCACATGCTTCTTCCAAATACTAAGTTTTGCCAGGATAATTTAGATATTCCTCATTATTTCATGGTCACATTATGGATAGCTTAGACTGACAGAATGGGGATCAGAGCTCAAGTTCCCGGAGAAGTTCTGGTGCAGGTACTAGCTGAAACACTGCGGCTCCTTTCAGAGAGATGTGTTTTCACAATTTAACTTTGCTTGTATATGGAGTCATTCTGATTCGGCTCAGCTAATCATCATCTGAATTCCTACGCCACATTATGTTTGTGAGTTGTGTTATCACTGGTCTCTGACAAGGTCTTACTGAGGACCAGGTTTTGGCTACCCCAGGTGCTGACCGCTGAAAAAAGATGCTCCCTGCTGCTGCAAAGAATACAGCATCTTAGTGCCTTGCATACCTTAGCATTTGACAGGGAGTGTAATTTTAGAGCTGTAATGCACATATAAATTGGTGAGGTGTAACCAAGAATTAGTCCCACCGTATCAAAATGGGAGGTCAGAGTGCAAAGTAGTTGAGGAGCAGCAGAGGAGCGCTTGGGAAGGCTAGCAGGTGTAAGGACATCTCAGCTGCTCCTGCTCCCCACATTCAGCTGCCACAAAGGGCCTTTCAGTGTCCTATATGCTTTGGCTTCTCCTTTTTTTTCCTTTTTTTTTTTTTTTTTGTTTTCTTGCAACTGCTTTCACCAGCCCTGAATCAAACGCTTAAGTGAGTGATAATAACTCATCCTTTGCGGAGTAGTTTTTTGCTGTTTGTGTTTTGTACAATTATAAATTGTATAATCTGAGCTCTCACAGCCAGAGCTTAATATATTTGACTTTATTGCTTTTTGTTTTATGGAAATAAATTACTGCTCACATTCTGACATTTAAATTAAAGGATCTGCACTAAATCTTGTGTGCCACAATAAGAAATTAAGAGAGCATTCCTTGCAGAGCTGGAAGCCCCAGTCTGTCAAGCACTCAGTCCATTTAAACCAGTTTACAAAGAGGAGAATGTGTTCAGTCCATTCTGCGCTTCAACACCACTCAGCAGACATTGCTACCCCAGGCAGACTGGGCCCTAGATGGCTAAGGAGATGAGCTTTCCCAGTCCAGAGGAGGTCCACCGGGGAGGCTTGCTGGGATCAGGTGCCACTAGGATGTGCTGCACTGGTTTCAGGGGGGCTTAAGTTCCAGCTTGCTTGTGAACAGGTTCATGAACAGCAATATTTGCATAATTCATAAGCAAAGTGACATGACAGGGGGTCCCTGCTTGGATCTGCAGCTCCAAGCCTTGCACAAGCAGAGACCAAAGCAATTCAAAGCCAGTTTAGAAACGGCAAACTTTTCAGAAATCACAAATTTGGAACTGGAGAATGGGCCTTTTGGTTTCGAAGCTGTTCCTGTGCCTGGGGGTGGTGATTTTGAGCTTCTCCATGCTGCATGAAGGACTGAGATGTTCTGGTTTGTTCTTCCATGGAAAACCAGAGGCATCTGTGCAGTCCAGCCCCTGTTGGAGTATTTCATTATCTGGAGTATTTCATGAAGCTCACACTAAAACATTGAGGGCTGGCAGGACTGCAGTTCCAGTGATATTAAATGGCACTTTTTCTTTTTTCTTTTTTTTTTCCTTTACAAACTTTATCCTTCTGTATGCTTTATTTTACACCACTCAGGGCCCTTTCTACCTAAACAGGAGCAGCAACATTAGCCAGTTTGTTCCTGAAAGCAGGCTTCACTGGCTACAGGCAAATCCCAGCTGTTGGAGAGAAATCCTGGAAGGAGTAGGGCCTTTGTGAAGGCTCTCAGGACCAGCTTTTTCTCTGCACCTGCTGGCCCTAAAGCAGCTTTTCTATCATAGATGCCTGAATACTGTGTGCAGTTTCAGCCTAAGCAGATTGTA